>NC_041392.1:538295553-538298653 GCF_002162155.2 Triticum dicoccoides | reverse complement strand
ACAAGCTCAAGCGCCCTGGTCTTCAGATCCGTGGTAAGCTCCTTTGTTTTCGGGTCCTTCTTGTACCGGGCCCTGACAAAGTTCCTGGTCTGCTTGTCACCGTATTTATTGAAGAGGGGCGGTAGGCCTTGCTCGGCACGGTCCGCCTCCTCCTTGTCCCATATAGGCTCCGCCACTCTGTAACCACCGGGACCGAGTGTGTGTTCCCCTAAGTTCAGCTGCCGCATTTCTTTCCCCCACTTACTTGATTCGGAGTTTGCGGTGCTCGAGCAATTGATCCTGAAGTCGTTGTAGTCATCTTCGGTGATCGAAGGATTTTTCTCCTTGATCTTCTCATAACTCTCACCTTTCTCGATCATTCTCTTCACATTGCTTTTCCAAGTAGACAGGGCCTTGCTCATCTTTGTGAGGGTAGCATTGTTCACTTTATTCCCTTTGAGGCTTGTGTTTTCAAATTCAGCAGGGAACTTGTATCGTTCGTGCAGCTTCGTGAACAGGAGGTTGCGCAAATTCCCTCGGTCAGGATGCCTCAGGTTCTCGGTGTTGATCGAGACGGTGCTCCGGAGAATGCACCCGAGCTGAAGCGAGTACCCCTTGAATATTCGTTCGGGCGCCGTTGGATTCCCGTCGGAGTCCACTTCAGTAACTTCCTCCTTGAGGGTGCGGAGCACGGTTGGGCGCCGGTCCTTCCGTTGCCTCTTCGGTTAGCTGCCATCTGTGCATGCACCGCCATCATCAGTGGTGGCATCCTCGGCGGCACCATCAGTGGTGGCATCAGTGGGGTCATCCTCGGCGGCACCAACAGTGGTCTCAGGATCGGTGGGGAAGGCGGCGTCCTCATACAAGTGAGGTTGTTCCTCCATCTCCTGGGACAGCTCCCAGAATGGCTTGACGCGCGAACCCCCGGCCTCATCGTTGTTGGCCATGTTTCTCTCTAAATAGGAACAAAGTTTGGTCAAAAAGTTGGTTATTGTCAAGGAACAAGATCTCTAAGTTGACCAAATAACCTAATTCTCGAGGAATGTCGCCAAAAAGTTGGTTATTGTCAAGGAACAATTGAGAGATGTTTGTGATATTGCCTAGGTGTTTTGGGATAGAACCTGTTAGTGTGTTGTTGCTAAGGTCCAAGTCCACGTTCTCAGGGTAACCTAGTTCTTGAGGGGTGTGTCTAGAAAGTTGGTTGCTGCAAAGATACAAGGTTGTGAGTTTGGTCAAATTGCCTATGATGTTTGTGATATTGCCTTGGATCTTGAAGGCACTGTTGCATGATGCAGTGGTACAGCCAGTATGGGACCTCATCTTTGCAGGCTAATTTTCTAGATTGTAACACTGGGATTTGTGCACAAGCTAAGCTAGCTAAGACAGTAGCTTCCTTGCAACCCACAAAAGACAAAGGAAAAGGGGTGAAAAGGGGGAGATGGTTAGCTTTGATGAGCAGGCAACATCTTCCTAACCCCCTTCTTCTTGTCTCCTCTCACTATCTCTCTCACACACATGGCAAGCAAGGGTGTCTGAGTGTGTGAAAAAATACTAAACTAATCCAACCACTAAAGCAAATTAATTTTTATTTCAGTTGAGAATCGGGCACCTTCTAGGTCAAGAAAATTGGGCATGACCTTTGCTAATTTTCTTGACCTAGGAGTGCCCCATTCTCAACCGAAACGGAAATTAATCAACATTTCAGGAGAAAGGGATCATTTCACATTAGGAGAAATAGATCATTTCATCTAGCTCATGCCAGGCAATCAACCAAACCAAATATGTACAGGAAAGGTTCATCAACATCAGTCGATTAAGATACTACACCATAAGCTTCATCCAGCACATGCCATGCAACCTAGCAAATCATCACTTCTGAATCAAAACACCATGCTGGTGTAGCCATAGGCCCACATTAGTCTAAAATCCTGCTTTATTTTCCACAACAGAAAGGTCAAAACAACAATAAAAAGGAACAGTGAGGTATGGACATCCATGTGCAGCGCAACATTCTAACATTTGGTAATGATAGCAACCCCACAGTTCACAGAGTATTTTCACAAGACTTGATGGATTCAGCTAGAATCAAAAAACGGTGAAGTGCTGAAGAAGAGCAATCTGGTCTAATTGATCCTTGGAAATTATAGAATGTTCATCTATGCATGGAAAAACAACAATTAGGATAGGGAAATTACTATGCAGCTAATAGTCTTTAAGCATTGAAACACAGCTAAGTTTGCAACCCAGAAGTGATGGTTAACACTTCTAATAAACATGGCAATTTTAAATTATGACACACAATGCCATAATTAATCAAGAGAAAAAGGGGCTGGACTCTCTCTGCTCCTTTTTCCACTGGTTGGCACTCTGACCAATGCCTAACAATTCAACATGGCTACACCTATCCCACCACACCAGCCTAACAACTACTACTAAAGTATGGCTGCTAATCAGAAACAAGATCTCATCTACTCACTAATCCACACCACCAGCATATACTACTCATGCATACCTTTGTATAGCAACAATACCCTACCCAAAGCTCCAACCAGATGCTGCTAAATTTAACTAGGAGACAATGTCATGCATCAGAGTGTATCTGCACAAGATCTTTCTTCCCTAATGTCATATCATCATCCATGGCTTACAGCAGACTCATCTTCTCTTTTCTCGTTAAACATAAAAAACACAACCATGTCTCTCAAAAATTCAGCCACTGCAGCCCCATGTCCCTCTACTCATGCTCATCTTCTTTACTATGGCAACACTAATGTGTATGTAGTACATCAAAACCATAGTGCAGTGACAAGGAGGGGATCGACAGAGGAGCTCACCGTGACCTGCAGGTGAGCAAAGCGGTCTCGGGGGAGAGCTCGCCGGAGCGAATTGTCGACGGAGTCCGCCGGGCCGAAGAGGAAGCCGGTGGTGGGGAAGGTGTCGCGGGTGCGTCCGGAGTCCTGCGGCTTGTCCGAGGAGACGTAGTCGAGGGAGGTGGAGTTCTTGGGTACGTCAGTGTGGCATCAGGTCGACGGTTGCCACGGTGGTGCGAGGTGGCCGGCGACGGGCGCGTCGCGCGCGGGTTGCCGATGCGGATCTGGGGGAGAGGAGAAGGCGAGAGGGC
>NC_041392.1:538178630-538294524 GCF_002162155.2 Triticum dicoccoides | reverse complement strand
GTAATAAATATGTTCAAACTTGTTTAAATCATAACAGTAATATTTAATGTGCGGGGGGGTCGGCGGCGGCGGTTGAGTAGGGGAATCGAGGGTGCGGGGGGTCGGCGACGGCGGCCGGTGGACCGGGGGGTGCTCAGCGGCGAGGGGGACCGGATCTGGTGAGGTGGGATAGCGATCGAGATGGAGGGGGATCGAGATCGAGTGTCCATGAAATTTAAAAATATTCATGATAGTTCAAAAAGTGCCCATGAAATACAATCGAGAAATGAAGGCTACGATTTAAATACAATCGATCTTAGCTAGCTATCTGTTCACAATCTTCTTGCCCTTCTTTTTCGCAAATGGATTTCTTCTGTGGAACGGACGTCCTTTAGGTAGGGTGGTCCTGCTTCTTCTTGTGGTGTATGCTGCTACTTCATCATCGTCGTCATGTTCGATCCTCGGGTCGCCATACTTGTCGAAGTCTTGCTCATTGGCTACTCCATCCATTCAGATGATCTTCCTTTTGCCTCTCCTCACGACAACACGACTGGGCTTTGACGGGTCGGTAATGAAGAAGCATTGGTCCACTTGGGAAGCCAGTACCCATGGCTCATTTTTCACGGTGACGTTTGCGCCCGCGGTCTTGGATTTGGCTTCGGGTATAACCATGGTGGTGAAATACCGGTCTTCTTTTAGGACGCTCTTGGCCCATCTGACACGGAACATCGGGACCTTCTCTCCAGCGTAGCTCAGCTCCCAGATCTCCTCGATCCTTCCGTAGTATCTGTCCTTGTCGTTACCGGTGTAGGATTCCATCGTTACCCCGAAGTTCTGATAACCATCGCTCTTCATGTCCTTGGCCTCGGTGTAGAATGTGTAGCCGTTGATATCGTACGCCTCATAGGTCATCAGGTTGTGCTCGGCGCCCTGTGACAAGGCGAATATGAGTTGTTCTTCCGCGGAAGAATCCTCATGTAAGGGGTACGACAGAAGCTTCTGCTTGAACCAACGCGTGAAACATGAGTTGTGCTCTTTGAGTATATCTCCGTCCGTCCTCTGTTGGCCTCGGTCATTGTACGTCTTCTTAATAAAGGTTTTGTGCTATACCACCCAAGGATCGACCACGTCTATGTGTTGTAGCGCGACTAGGTTTGCTCTTTCAAAGTCGGCGAGTCGACCCTCGAAGTCGACATGCATTTCGCGACGACCCTCACGGTGACCCCATCCAGCGAGCCTGTCGAGGTGCCTGTTGACGGGCAGACCAACGGGGTTCTCGATGCCTAGATAATTCGTGCAGTAGGAGATGCACTCTTCGGTCAGAAAGCCTCTGGCTATGCTTCCCTCTGGACGTGACATGTTGCGAACGTATCCTTTGATGACACCATTCATCCTTTTGAACGGCATAATGCTGTGCAGGAACGTCAGCCCGAGTTGGATGATATCGTCCACGATATGGACCAGCAGATGCACCATAACGTCGAAGAATGCGGGCGGGAAGTACATCTCAAGCTCGCATAGTATCACCATGATCTCTTCATGTAGCCTTCTGAGTTGCCTCACGCCAACAGACTTCCGAGAGATGACGTCAAAAAAGTTGCATAGGCCAAATAGGGTTTCACGGACGTGCGCGTCCATGATCCCACGGATTGCAACTGGAAGTATCTGCGTCATCAGCACGTGACAGTCGTGAGACTTCATCCCGCTGAACTTCAGCTTCGCTGGGTCTAGGTATCTGCTTATCTTCCCCGCGTAACCGTAAGGAAGTTTTACTCCTATGAGGCAGGTGAAAAACTGCTCGATCTCCTCCTAACTTAGAGTGAAGCATGCGGGAGGGTAGTCATTTCCGGTCTTCTTGGCCTTCTTGCCTTTGCGACGACTTTCCGTGTCCTGCTTCGCCTCATCAGCATCATCATCATCATGATCATCATATATAGCGTGAAGCTCCTGCCTAATGCCCATTGATTTCAATTCTGCCCTTGCTTTCGGCCCATCTTTGGTCCTCTCTGGCATGTTGAGCAGGGTACCAAGCAGAATCTCGCACACGTTCTTCGTGATATGCATGACATCAAGGCTGTGAGGCACACGGTGGATCTTCCAGTACAGCAAGTCCCAGAAAACAGACCTCGTTTTCCATACCTTCAGCAGCGACTCTGGCGCCTTTCGCTTCTTTCCTGGCTTTGGCGCCTTTTGCTTCTTTCCCGGCTCTGGCGCCTTTTGCTTCTTTCCCGGCAGTGGGCAGTCTTTCCAATTTTTCAACAGCTCGTCTATTTCCTCGCCGCTCCTCATACGCGGGCGTCCTCGGGGTTCGGTTTCACCATCGAACAGATCCTTGCGTTTTCTCCACGGGTCATCGTCGCGAAGCCACCTTCGATGTCCCATGAACACGGTTTTCGAAGACCCGGGATCTCTATCTAGCTGGCGATACGTTGTGTCATCCATGCACCTGACGCATCCAGAAAATTCGTGGACCACCTGCCCCGCGACATATCCGTAACCGAGATAGTCGTGCACCGTCGTGAGCAGCGCGGCTCTCATAGGGAAATATTCTTTCTCTGCGGCGTCCCACGTATTGGCTGGCATTTTCCATAGCGTGTCAAGCTCCTCTTTCAGCAGCCCTAGATACAGATTGATGTCGTTCCCTGGTTGTTTCGGTCCTTCAATTAGCATACTCATGTGAATGTACTTCCTCTTCATGCACAACCAGGGGGGAAGGTTGTACATCCACACAAACACAGGCCAGGTGCTATGTGTGCTTCTCTGGCTGCCAAACAGATTGACTCCATCGGTGCTCGCGCCCAGCATGATGTTCCTTGGATCGTTCCCAAATTCTGGGTCTTTGAAGTTCAATGCTTGCCACTGGCTCGCATCCTTAGGGTGACTCAGCATCTTGTCTTTTTTATCTATCTCTGGATCATTTGCGTCATCTTCTCGCTTCTTCTCCTCCCTATCCGCGTGCCAACGCAGGAGCTTTGCTACCTTAGGGTCCGCGAAATACCGCTGCAGACGAGGAGTGATCGGAAAGTACCACACCACTTTTCGAGGAGCTTTCTTCCTCTTCTTGTATCGAGTGATGCTGCACACCGGACATATGGTAGACTCCGCGTGCTCGTCCCGATAAATGATGCAATTGTTCATGCACACATGGTATTTCACGTGCGGTAAATCCAGAGGACACACGATTTTCTTCGCCTCCTCCAAACTGGTCGGGCACTTGTTCCCCTCGGGAAGACGTTCGTGCCAGAATGACATGTTCTCGTCGAAGCATGCGTCGGTCATTTTGTGTTTTACCTTCATCTCCAGATCCATGAGCGTTACTTTCAGGCGGGGATCCTCGGGCCTGCATCCTTCATACAATGGAGTAACCGCGTCTAACTCAAGTTGATCCATCTTGGCTTTCTCTCGGGCGGCAGCTCTTGCGTTATCCGTCTGCTTGAGAAGCAGCTCTTGAATATGAGGGTCCTGCACCCAGCCCATCGATGGTCCAGCATCGTCTGCTCCGCCGGCATCATCATCTTCATGATCATGCCCGTCGTCTGCTCCGGCATCTTCCTCATCATCATGTCCTGCATCTTCTACATGATGACTGTGTACAGCATCACCGTCGTGATCATCTCCTGGGGATTCTTCGTCTTCTCACCCGCCCGAGCCGCGGTGGTTGTCTTGCTGCCCTTCCTCATTTCTTGCCCGGCCCCCATGGACGACTTCATAGTCATCTTCATCACCTTGCCACCGATAGCCATCAATGAAACCACGCAAGAGCAGGTGGTCCCGCACCTGCTCGGATTCCGGGTCCGCAATAAGGCTCTTCAGCTTGCATCTTCGACATGAACATCTTATCTCCGTCTCGTTCTTTTGAAGCATCTCGGCCTTCGCGGACCTCAAAAACCTATTCACGATGCCTTCGGTCATCATGCGGACCATGGTCACCTACGGGGTAGAGCAAAACGATATTTTAGAACCAAGAAAAAATTTGGCATGACTTTCCCTAAAAATAGGACCAAAAAGAATGCTTAATGCCAAAATTCTCGCCGAAACAGAAATGAATCAACATTCCGGCAAAATATTGGCAACTATCGCATTTCAAATACCGGTACACCTCCAAACACAAACACATATGCAACACCACAAACATATGCAACACCACGAACATACATAGATCTAGCTAGGCCATAAAAAGTGCATGTGCACATTGTTGTAGGGAGAACAACATAAATATAGCTTCCCCCCTTACTTACCTATCAAAACAAGGTAATTTAACCACTTAAATTGAATGAATCTATGGTGGAAATAAGGTGAAAAAGAGGAGGCACCCGAGACAAGGAGGAGGTGGAGAGAATGAAGTGGGGAGAAAGTGAGTGTGGGTAGGAGAGGTTGTCCAAAATATCTTGTTGCTGCCCACTTACTAATGGCGCACCAACTATAAATGCGCCATTAGTAATCCAGGTTACTAATGGTGCACCTTCTGGTGGTGCGCCATTAGTAGTTTTGCAAAAAAAAATACTAATGGCGCACAGTGCGCCATTACTAGTTTAAACTAGTAATGGCGCACGGTTGAGCAGTGCGCCATTAGTAGTTTTGCAAAAAGGGAATAAAAAATATAATAAAAAACAACATTAGTGGCGCACTTTTCGGCAGGTGCGCCATTACTAGTTACAACTAGTAATGGCGCACTGTGTCTGGATGCGCCATTAGTATGTTTGGACAGGCGCACTAATTAAAAAAAAAATTGATACTAATGGCGCACCCTGGGCCAGGTGCGCCATTAGTAGTTTCAACTCTAATGGCGTATCAGAAGGTGATGTGCCATTAGTATATACTAATGGCGCACCGCTTGTCTGGTGCGCCATTAGTGTCAATCCCATCTATAGCCCGTTTTCTAGTAGTGACACCAGTACACTCATTCGATACAATATTCACCACACATGGCGGTACGTTATTTACAAGAATACCATCTAATCTATTGTCAAAGCTATACTTAGCGATTAAGTGTGCCACCTTATTGGCCGAACGACTAATCTTTGACAATTGAAGATTGTTGATCAACTTCGAGATGCTCAACGCTTTCATCTTCAGGTCACGCATAGCAGACCTGTCAACGCTTTGACAGGCATCAATGAAATCCCACGACCAAATTTATACTAAAAATATCAATATCTACAATACTCCCAAAACACTTAGGCGTGGTGCATTAACTTCTACCTCGTTTCTTGTTTCTTGACATATCAACCAATAGGAGATGTGGGTGTGCATGCTTTTAATGACTTGAGACTACCAAACACGACATGCAGTGGTTAGTTCATTGCATGCAATGCAATTAATTAGCAAATAAACATTAAGATCTCTTGTTTTCCCCTCCTCCTTGGTCACAGTGCACAACCTAAGATGACTTGCTCACCTAGACGGAGGGAGTACTGATTATAATGAGTACTCCCTCCTTCCATCTATATAGGGCCTAATGCGTTTTTCAAGACCGCCTTTGACTATTGATAAAATTAATACTACATGACATGCATAATGTGAAAATTATATCATTGAAAGCTCCTTTCACATACGAATTTGATGATGTGCTTTGTGTAAGTTGCATGTCATATATTATTGCTCTAACATTTGGTCAAAGTTAGCCTCGAAAAACGCATTAGGCCCTATATAGATGGAAGGAGGGAGTATAAGAACTACGTTTTATAATGAGTGTAGAAATATTGATTTGACATTGTGAATGTTGAAACATTGTGGAATAGTTTTTGAAGTCTGCAAAAGTACTCAACTAGTGTTGTCGTTCTCCACAAAAAAATGTGTTTACCAATGCATGCATGGACTCTGGTTACTTTAACCCCCCTCTCTTCTTTAATTCTTTGCCACATCAGCATGTTTGCTATTCCCGTGTGCATGATACCAGCTAAGATACCACCATTATGGCCAGCCTTAATCATTGCATGCAATAATTTAGTGCACCTTGAAATATGAACATGTGTGGGGCGTGTTTGTTTTTAATGACTTGAGAATATACCTAGCCCGGCATGCAAGATGACTTATTATGCACCATTCCCCATATCTGCAGGAAGCCCGTTCATCTCTAAAAAATTTCCTCTCCATGTGTGGAAACAATATGCCTGCCAAACTCTCCTTCTCCCTCCGGCGGTCCCACCACTCCACCCCGTGTGAAAAAATCTGCATGCATGACTCTCCTCCCCCCACACTCGTCCAATCCGTTGTGACCAGCAATATTTCCACCCCTTCGCTCCCCCGTAATTTACTCCAACAAATATGCCCATGTAGCTGTTACTTAACTGCAGGTGCATTCGGTCACTGACATATGGGCCCAACAGGGGTCTGGCCCACATGTCAGTGACGCAACTGAACCGGCAGTTAAGTCAGTGCAGCTCAGTCCATATCTTACGTAGGTGTGCCATTGCTCGCTATAAATACTGCGCCTCCCATGACATCGCTATCTCCTCCCCCTCACGTTCACGTTCATCGCTATCTCCTCCCCCTCCCTCTCACGTCGACCACCATGGCATCGCCCCTCCCAAGCCCTAGGAGCCCCTCGCTGCACCGCGCGGATGGTCACGCATCATCGTTCTGTTCCTCGCCGCCACTAGTCAAGGAGGACGGTCGGTGTTCCGCTCCTCGCCGCTACGCGACGCGTCGCCGTCCCGTTCCTCGCCACCACTAGTCGAGGAGGACGTGTCGGTGTTCCGCTCCTCGCCGCGATGCGTCGAGGTGGACGCATCGGCGTTCCCAATCTCGCTAGCACGCGCGCCGGAGGACGCGCCGGCTCCCCGCTACGAGGAGAATGCCGCACCGCCCGCCGAGCCCCCCCCCCAGCCTTGAGGAGCTTTGGAAAGAAATGGATGTCGCCTTGTGGGAGGCTTTGCCTCTAGCAGAGCACGCCAAAATAGAGGCGAAGAAGAAGGCCAAGGAAGAGAAGCGCACCACGGAACAAGCTGCCTGGGAGGCCAATGTCGCGTCCGAGAGAGTCAGGCAATTGGCTCTTTGGCAGAAGGCTCGTGCGAGGGCCGTGAGGGTGGCGGAGGACGCCCGTGCCGACGCCTTGTGTGCAGTCGGGCCCAAGCGCCTTATCTACGCTTGGCGGTACGTGGACCGGGTGCACGCTTCTAGCAAGGAGGAGTACCTGTTGGCGTCGGATCACCACACCGGTGAGATCGCGCTCGCCCGCCGGCAAGCCGCCAATCAGCACCTCGCGAGTTGCGAGGCTGAGGAAGAGGCATTGTGTCAGCGTGCTGGGAAACAGCCGCGCACCAGGGCACTCGTGGCGCGCCGCAAGCGCTCCTACGAGCGTCGTGGCTTTTAGGAGTATAATTTTTGTTTTGTAAGGCGATCTCATTAGTTTTGGGACGCAAATGATAAATCCTGAACATTCAGGAATTTTTAGCGTCCTTAATTAAGTATGTAAAAGGGAAAGTTCGGAAACCTTGTGTATTCGTACGCATTTTGCAAGTACGTGCATATAGCACAAACTTTACTATATACTATCGCACTACACGTCTCTCTCGATATATGCTTGCAGACTGTGCTACTCCCTCCGTCCAGGTCAGTAGGTCATCTTCGGTTGTGCACCGTGACCAAGAAGGAGGGAAGACTTATACACCTAGATGGAGGGAGTACTACTATTACTTATGTACGTGCAAATTCACGTTTTAACATTACGATGCGGTTTTTGTAAAAGTAGAAAAACAACACTAGTCAAGCTCGTGAAACGATTCAATGCAAAACAAATGCAAAAATGCTCATTTGATTGTTTACTTTTAGCTTCCTTCTTTGTGGTTATTTCTCTGTCGTACTTTGTACGGAGTATCTCACTGGTTGGAAAGGCATGCAAATTCCCAAACCGCTTCCTACACCCTTTATCTCACTGGTTGCCGGCGTTGACGTTATCGCCCATGTTGTCGAGGATGAGGTTGCCGAGGTCGGGGAAGAAGTCGTCATTCGCAACTAATCATGTGGACTAGCATAGTAGTAGGATACAGAGTAGAAACATGAATTCTACCACAATTTCGAACAGGAAGGACAGAAACACATACGGTTCAACGGGAGCAGCACTGTTGGCGTTGAGGTTGTCGCCCTTGTCCAAACACCACGTAGACACGGTCTTTGAGCATGGTTCGTAGTCGTTCCACGCTCGGGCATTGAAGTTTGTAACTATTCTAGATTAGAATATACTACTCCTCATGTGCTAGTAGTAGAGCAGAGTCCTACTCTACTACTCTACTCAAGCAAGTTAGGGCATAGCATTGTAGGGAGTACCAGTACTGTGATGACTCAAGCAAGTTGTCTGGCATCGACATGACCCTACGCTCCTTGTATGTGTCTCGTAAGTCAAGCGGCGTGCTGTAGTCATCATCACATGTCCACTTCCCGTAGCACATATTCGCTTCTCCATCTTTGTCTGCACATAATCTCGTCCAATCTTCAATCCCCGCTAAGGCGCCTCCCCCCTCGTCCGAAACCCAAGCACTAACAATGGCAGAACCGAGCAACGTCCGCTGAAAGAGTGGCTGGAATTCGCTCCCCACAGAGGTAATCAAGCTCATTGTTTCATGTGTGGACAATCTCAGTACCATGCCGCTCGCCGCGTGCTCGTCGGGGTTGTACCGTTTACTCAAAGCCCTCAGGCCGGAGCTTTTTAAGCCAGCTCCTTGCTTGCTGATGCCGCCTGATCTTCAGAAACAGCGTGTCATGCAGCACAACGATCGTAGGGTGGCGAGCATCAACCCCCTTGACTACGATCCGATCCCCGTCAGCCTCAACTACATTAATGGTATGTACTGGGTCGACATGAACACGTCTTAGATGGTGCTCATCGACGGTCGCGGCAGCTTGATTCTCGTGGAGGTCTACACCCGGCGATTGATCCCCCTTCCTTCGATTAACACTACACTACTTTGGCACCGCGGCCCAGAATACTCAGAATCTTACAGTAGCCAACATGATACCAAGTCTGATTTGCTCAAGGTTGTAATCTGCCAAGTGCCCACAAGATCTGCGAATTATAAAGACTTCAGGCTAATTGCGTTCTTCAACCGCGGTCTCGCCTATTATAGGTCACTGCGGTAAGTGGATAAATCTGCACGTCCATCACAGGATCATACATCCTCCATGGTTCTCTGATGCCATTGAACACAAGGGCTTTATTTACGCTGTCGGCTCCTTCTATGGCTGGACGTATTGCTGGCCTACTCCAGTCATCGCTACAAACGGCTGTTACAGCAGTATGTTACTTTCCTATGATATCATGATGGCTTGCTTATATTACTGTCAACATTTGCTGAAAAAATACTCATGCTCATAACATGCTGTTCTTAAGATTGACTAAACCAAGAGCCCTTTTTTATTTGACTCCAACTTGATATGATGTTGTAGGCCGCCTGGTGTCCCTACCCTTCCAAATCCCAGAACCTTTCAAAGAAAAGCGGCATGGCAGTTGCAGGTGGTTCCTGGCTCGATCAGACGACGGCGAAAGATTGATGATCATTCGCACGTACCAGATGTGTTGTTTCGCGGAATACAATCACAGTCACTGCAAGGTCTTTGAGTAGGATCCCAGCTTCTCTGGGCCTTCAAGAATTTTTGACTGGAGGCTGGTAAGTAGCCTTGGTACACGCTCTCTGTTTGTCGGACTGAATTATTCGATTAACCAGGAGATAACCGACAGCAAGGATCATGATGGCAGCGCGGTTTCCTTCATCAGGCAAAACTGTGTGTACACAGCGTACCATGCGTCTCTGCATGCACCATACCCTGATATGTGCCGCCACGCTCTGCAGCCCAAAGTAGGAGAGAGGGTCCCAAGTATCAGACTTCAACCTGCTGGCTGGAGTTTCCCTCGTCAGGCACCCATCTGGTTCAAGCCGTCAGCTAATCTCCACAGCTTAATAAATAGTAGCGTCTAACTGAGCCAGTTAGTTAGATGCGTACACTTGGTGTAGTAGGATCTTTATTTTGTTTGATGCATACACTTGTTCTTTTTTGGTATCCCTTTTGTAATGATGGCTGATGTTTGGTTTGGAAGAGAGAGCTGCGTCTTCACTCTTCTGGCCTGCTTACTGCTTCTGTTGCGCCCCCAGCCCTGGTTACTGCTGCTGCTGTTTTCAATGTACAATCAGTAGTATATTTCATCTGTTGGTTGAATAAATGTGTTGTTAGAATGACAAACACGATGTTTTGGAAGTCGTTGCACAGTTCGATCCTTTAGTGCCCCGTACCGTACGTAGCACATACTATTTATCATACAGAACACATTTTTTTGAAACTCGGAGCACATTTTCCACTTGTTGATAACATGCAGCCCACTGATGAAGGCCCAATAGAGAAGCCCATAATTAACTGGAAGGGAGGCTCTCACATGAATCCAGCCCAGGTACATGCTCATGGTCCCTAAACATAAATAAGTAAATAAATAAATAAATAAAGCTAAATGCTCATGCACCAGTTCTTTGGGAAAATAGGTAGCCCAATATTTCTTTTTCAAGAATACCCAAGCTAGGCCTATTTGTTTTCTCTGAATTACTGGGCTGCAAATCTTTCAAGACGAGGAGGGATGCATTCCGGCCTAGCTTAAGAGTAGGGTCAATGTCTGTTAAAAGTAATATCAAAAGGGGTTGAAAATTCCAAAAAAACTTAATAGCAAATGGGATATAAGTTTCTTTTTTTGTTTTTGTTCTTCACTGATATCTTATACGTATTTCATTGGATTTAACATGACATAGTACTAATTTATTTTTAAATTTGTTTTAGTATGGCTATTAATTTTTGGATTAAGAATATTTCGTTCCCCAGCAAAAAATTGCGAATTTTCAAAAATTTCCACATATTTAGTTAATTTTTTGACCCTGGTACTGACCAGAAAATGGCCAGCAATTCTAAAAATGGAAAACGGGCTGCAATAAATTCCATATGAATTAGAAAGTGAGTAAAAATTATAAAAATAATAGAAAATGGGTTGTACACGCCACAGATTTCGAGACTGACTTGTTTACGCAAGGCTTTGTCAGTGAACACACATTCTAGCAGCAGTTAGTGTTGGATGTCCATCCAACGGCCGACGTGCTTCTTCAATCTCTGATCTTCCTACTCCAGCCACCTAAACTAGCGCTGGTGAGACTGCCTGCTCCCTCCTCTTGTGGCCCGCTGTGATGCCGCGCAGGCTTCCCCGGCCCACCCTACTCCCTCCGCTGGTCTGGCCACACGCAATCAACTTACGTGAAAAAAATGATTCCTCCCACTGACATCTAGGCCGCACTGGTTGGGAGGCTGACCTGTGGGCCTACTAAGTTGACGCGTACGGAGGGCTTGTCAACTTAGTCAACAAACGATTCTAGCAGCAGTAACCGTTGGATTTGAATCGAACGGTCCTTCTGCTTCTTCAATCGCTGCTCTTCTTGTACCAGCTGCCCAAACCAACGCCGGGGAGACCGCCTGCTCCTGCCTCCAGTGGCTGGCTGTGCTGCCGATGAGGCCTCATCACCCCCTACTACTCCCACCGCTAGCCAGGCCCTACGGCGACGGCTGCCTCACACCGCAGCCGAACCAGTGAACCCTCGTACTCCTCTCCGCGTGGGCATCCACTGCCGCGTCTTCCCCGGCTCCACGTCGTCCCCTTCCTAGGCCTCGCCATCGTCCACCGCCTTGGTGCTCTCGGCGCGGCGTGTTCAACGTGGTCAACGACATTCCATCGGAAGAGTACTGTACGTGGAGAGGCTGACAGCTGGGTCCACGGCCACAGCCCAGTTTTTTGTGATTTGCCAAGTAAGTCGCTTTGTCAGGCCTGTTGGGCTGCAAATCTTTCAAGACGAGGAGAGATTTCATTCGGCTGGCCGAGAAAATGGCCCATCAGTAATGAGAAATGGGATGTACATTTTTAAAACACATCAAACCGACAATTAGTTTCAAATATCTTTTTTTTATTTGAAGATTTGAAATTACATTAATTTTTATGCGTGGAGAATTTGTTGGATATTATGTTGATATACATTTATTTTTAAAATCAGTTTGAATGTGAGTGGAAATTTCGGGATTAAAAACAGTTCGGACCGCATCGAAATATGCAAAATTTCGTATAAATTTTTAACCGTGCCCACAATATGGGCTGTAATGCTAACAAAAAGAATATGGGCTCCAAAAAAACCTTAATAATTAGCAAATGGGCTATAAATTATTAGAAATAATGGCAGATGGGTTGTATGCTGTTTTCCACAGATTTGAGGCTTTCCTAAAAACAGGTTGACGCATAAGCAGTGACTGTTGGGTGGCCATCCAACGACCGTCGTGCTTCTTCAATTTCTGCTCTTCCTGCTCCAGCCGCTCAAACAGGCGCCGGCGGAACTGCCTGCTCCCTCCTCCCCGCGGCCGGCTCTACTGCCGCGCAGGCCTCACCGCCCCACCGTACTCCCATCGCTGGCCTAGCCATCCCTCTACTCACCCACACCTGTTGTTATTCTCCGGCGACGGCAGACGAACCAGTAAACCCTCGTATAGTCGTACTCCCCTCCGCATGGGAAACAACTGTCGAGTCTTCCCTGCCTTCATGTTGTTCCCTTCCTAGGCCTCGCCGTCGTCCACCGCCCTGGTGCTCTCGGCGCGGCCTGGTCAATGTGGTTAACGACCGACATGCAGCTGAAGTGGACTTTACGTGGAGAGGCCGATAGCTGGGTCCATGGCCGCACGCAAGGAAATGCCACCTTATTACGCGCAAAATAATGATTCCTCCACCTGACATCAGGGACCACCGAAAGGGCCTCTGTATTTCACAAAAAAACGTTACCGCCGCTGACAGCTCGGACCCACCAGCTATATCTTCGCACGCAAGGAAGTGCCTCCTTATTACGCACAAAAAAAATGAATACTCCCCCTATTAGCTGGGACCCAGTATAGTGGTAGGCTGACTTGTGGGCCTACTAAGTTGACGGGGATGGAGGGCTTTGTCAACTTAGTCAATATGCACGATTCTAGCTCCAGTGACCGTATGATGTCCAACCAACGGTCGTACTGCTTCTTCAACCTCTGGTCTTCTTGCTCCAGCCGCCCAAACAAGCGTCGGTCGTGCCTCGTGCTCCTGCGTCCCGTGGCCAACTGCGATGCGGCGGAGGCCTCACCGCCCCCTACTACTCCCACCGCTGGCCAGGCCATCCCTCTACTCACCCACGCCCCCTATTATTCTGCGGCGACGGTAGCCTCACACCGCAGCGAACCAGTGAACCCTCGTAATCCTCTACGCGTGGGCATCCACTGCCACGTCTTCCCCGGCTCCGCATCGTCCCCTTCCTAGGCCTCGCCGTTGTCCACCGCCCTGGTGCTCTCGGCGCGGCGTGGTCAACGTGGTCAAGGAACGGCTTCCATCGGACATGGACTGTACGTGGAGAGGCTGACAGCTGGGTCCACAGCCGCAGCAAGGAAGTGCCTCCTTATTACATGCAAAACAATTATTCCTCCACCAGACAGCAAGACCCACCGGACGGGCCACCGTATTTCGCCCCCCTGACTGCTGGGACCCACCAGCTACATCTTCGCACGCAAGGAAATGCCTGACAGTCGGGACCCACCTGGTCGAAGCGTATGTAGCATTGTCATTCTGGTCATGAACGTGTACGTACATATATACTGGTCGATGTAGAGGCGCGCACGTGTCGTAGTAGAGGCGGCCAGGGTGCAAAAAAGAAAATACGGCCACGTATGTGTACATACGGGCGGGGTCTTGAACGCCTACTCGCGCATACGTACGGCCAGAGCTCGTGTACATGGCTAGGTCGGAACGGAGAAACAGCGTCGTCGTCGTGTTCATGGGGAGGCAACGGAATGCGTCGTGTTCATGGGGAGGCAACGGAATGCGTCGTGTTTATCGGGAAGGCTTGGACGGAGCAGGCGATGGAAACGAGGCCAGGCGTACCGCAGAATGGAGGAAACGGCCTGGTGTTTGACCGGTCACGTTCGAAACGGGATCCAGTTGATCGGGAGGGGTCTGGCATACCGCAAAACGGAGGAAACGGACCTCCTATGGTCGAAACGGGGGTCTTGTTCATCGGGAGGGCTGTGGCGTACCGCAAAATGGACGAAACGGACCTCCTACGGTCGAAACGGGGGTCATGTTCAACGGGAGGGGTGTGGCGTACCGCAAAACGGGACTCCACGGGATACTATTCATCTCCATCATCGACCCCCTCCAGCCTCCACGAGCTACTGTTCATCCACCGTCGACCTCCTCCAGCCTCCACCTGCGACTGTTCATCCACGGGCTCTTGTTCATCCAGCCTCCACCGCGCGCTACTCCACCGGCTACTGTTCAACCAGCCCTCTCCACGGGCTCCTATTCAACCACCCCTCCACGGGCTACTGTTCATCCTGCCCTCCACCGTCTACTGTTCATCCTGCCCTCCACGGGGTGGTCCTGTTCATCCAGCCCTCCACGGGGTCCTGTTCATCTAACCCCAACCGGCTCAATCGATCGGGGTCCTGTTCATCCAGAGGCAACACCACGGGGTCCTGTTCATCCACCCCCACCGGGAACTGTTCTTCCAAACCCCCCTGCAACACTCACTGTTCATCCAGAGGCAGCATCGATCGGCTTCAGTTAGCAGTAGTAGTGAAGGAATCGCTCGATCGGGTTCAGTTAACAGCCATCGATCGATCACTCGGGTTCAGTAACGCGTAGCCTACAGTGCAATCGCTCGGGTTCAGTTAGAGCCCAACGCCTCGCTCGGGTTCAGTTAGAGCCAACGCCTCGCACCCACGCGCGTACGTGTACGAGAAAAACGCGCATCGCTCGGCCCCCGACCTCCCACCGTAACCAAGAACTCCCCGAAATTTTCCTTGCCCTCGCTTCCACCACCGTTTTTGAAGGGAATATGCCCTAGAGGCAATAATAAAGTTATTATTTATTTCCTTATAATCATGATGAAAGTTTATTATTCATGCTAGAATTGTATTAACCGGAAACATAATACATGTGTGAATACATAGACAAACAAAGTGTCACTAGTATGCCTCTACTTGACTAGCTCGTTAATCAAAGATGGTTATGTTTCCTAACCATGAACAAAGAGTTGTTATTTGATTAATGGGATCACATCATTAGGAGAATGATCTGATTGACATGACCCATTCCATTAGCTTAGCACCCGATCATTTAGTATGTTGCTATTGCTTTCTTCATGACTTATACATGTTCCTATGACTATGAGATTATGCAACTCCCGTTTGCCGGAGGAACACTTTGGGTGCTACCAAACGTCACAACGTAACTGGGTGATTATAAAGGAGCATTACAGGTGTCTCCAAAGGTAGATGTTGGGTTGGCGTATGTCGAGATTAGGATTAGTCACTCCAATTGTCGGAGAGGTATCTCTGGGCCCTCTCGGTAATACACATCACTTAAGCCTTGCAAGCATTGCAACTAAAAGAGTTGGTTGCGGGATGATGTATTACAGAACGAGTAAAGAGACTTGCCGGTAACGAGATTGAACTAGGTATTTGGAATACCGATGATTGAATCTCGGGCAAGTAACATACTGATGACAAAGGGAACGACGTATGTTGTTATGCGTCTGACCGATAAAGATCTTCGTAGAATATGTAGGAACCAATATGGGCATCCAGGTCCTGCTATTGGTTATTGACCGGAGACGTGTCTCGGTCATGTCTACATTGTTCTCGAACCCGTAGGGTCCGCACGCTTAAAGTTACGATGACAGTTGTTATGATTTTTATGCATTTTGATGTACCGAATGTTGTTCGGAGTCCGATGAGGTCACGGACATGTCGAGGAACTCCGGAATGGTCCGGAGATAAAGTTTGATATATATGATAATAGTGTTTGGTCACCGGAAGGGTTCCGGAAATCACCGGAAGGGGTTCCGGATGTTTCCCGAAATGTTTGGGTACGAGAACACTTTATTTGGTCCAAAGGGGAAAGCCCACAAGGTTTTTGGAAAGCACAAAAGGAAGTTTTGCGGAGTCCAGGGGCCAGACGCCAGGGTCCCTGGCGTCTGGGTCCAGACGCCGGGATCCCTGGCGTCTGGCCCTGGAGTCCGAGAAGGACTCTTGCCTATCGGGTAAAACCGACTTTGTGAAGGCTTTAACTCCAAGTTTCGACCCCAGGGCTCAAGATATAAATAGAGGGGCAGGGCTAGCACCAAAGACAGATTAAGAAACACAAGTTGATCCACGTGATCTATCCTTAGCCGTGTGCGGTGCCCCCAGCCACCATAGTCCTTGATAATATTGTAGCAGAGTTTAGGCGAAGCCCTGCTGTGGTAGTACATCAAGATCGTCACCACGCTGTCGTGCTGGCGGAACTCTTCCCCGACACTTTGCTGGATCGGAGTCCGGGGATCGTCATCGAGCTGAACGTGTGCTCGAACTCGGAGGTGCCGTAGTTTCGGTGCTTGATTGGTTGGATCGTGAAGATGTACGACTGTTTCCTCTATGTTGTGTCAACGCTTCCGCAGTCGGTCTGCGTGGGTACGTAGACAACACTCTCCCCTCTCGTTGCTATGCATCACATGATCTTGCGTGTGCGTAGGAATTTTTTTTGAAATTACTACGAAACCCAATAGTGGCATCCGAGCCTAGGTTATTTATGTTGATGTTATATGCACGAGTAGAACACAAGTGAGTTGTGGGCGATATACGTCATACTGCCTACCAGCATGTCATACTTTGGTTCGTCGGCATTGTTGGACGAGACGACCCGGACCAACATTATGCGTACACTTACGCGATACCGGTTCCCCCGACGTGCTTTGCACATAGGTGGCTTGCAGGTGACTGTCTCTCCAACTTTAATTGAACCGGGTATGGCTACGCCCGGTCCTTGCGAAGGTTAAAACGGAGTCTATTTGACAAACTATCATTGTGGTTTTGATGCGTAGGTGAGATTGATTCTTGCTTAAGCCCATAGCAGCCACGTAAAACTTGCAACAACAAAGTAGAGGACGTCTAACTTGTTTTTGCAGGGCATGTTGTGATGTGATATGGTCAAGACATGATGCTGAATTTTATTGTATGAGATGATCATGTTTTGTAACCGAGTTATCGGCAACTGGCAGGAGCCATATGGTTGTCGCTTTATTGTATGAGATGAAATCGCGATGTAATGCTTTACTTTATTACTAAGCGGTAGTGATAGTCATGGAAGCATAAGATTGGCGAGACGACAACGATACTACGATGGAGATCAAGGTGTCACGCCGGTGACGATGGTGATCACGACGGTGCTTCGGAGATGGAGATCACAAGAATAAGATGATGATGGCCATATCATATCACTTATATTGAATGCATGTGATGTTTATCCTTTTATGCATCTTATCTTGCTTTGATTGACGGTAGCATTATAAGATGATCTCACTAAATTATCAAGAAGTGTTCTCCCTGAGTATGCACTGTTGCGAAAGTTCCTCGTGCTGAGTCACCACGTGATGATCGGGTGTGATAGGTTCTACGTTCAAATACAACGGGTGCAAAACAGTTGCACATGCGGAGTACTCAGGTTATACTTGACGAGCCAAGCATATACAGATATGGCCTCAGAACACGGAGACTGAAAGGTCGAGCGTGAATCATATAGTAGATATGATCAACATAACGATGTTCACCATTGAAAACTACTCCATCTCACGTGATGATCGGTTATGGTTTAGTTGATTTGGATCACGTAATCACTTAGAGGATTAGAGGGATGTCTATCTAAGTGGGAGTTCTTTAATTAATTTGATTAACTGAACTTAAATTTATCATGAAACTTAGTACCTGATTAGTATCTTGCTTGCTTATGTTTGATTGTAGATAGATGGCTCGTGCTGTTGTTCCGTTGAATTTTAATGCGTTCCTTGAGAAAGCAAAGTTGAAAGCTGATGGTAGCAATTACACGGACTGGGTCCGTAACTTGAGGATTATCCTCATTGCTGCACAGAAGAATTACGTCCTGGAAGCACCGCTGGGTGCCAGGCCTGCTGCAGGAGCAACGCCGGATGTTATGAACGTCTGGCAGAGCAAAGCTGATGACTACTCGATAGTTCAGTGTGCCATGCTTTACGGCTTAGAATCGGGACTTCAACGACCTTTTGAACATCATGGAGCATATGAGATGTTCCAGGAGTTGAAGTTAATATTTCAAGCAAATGCCCGGATTGAGAGATATGAAGTCTCTAAAAAGTTCTATAGCTGCAAGATGGAGGAGAACAGTTCTGTCAGTGAGCATATACTCAAAATGTCTGGGTATAATAATCACTTGATTCAATTGGGAGTTAATCTTCTGGATGATTGCGTCATTGACAGAATTCTTGAATCACTGCCACCAAGCTACAAGAGCTTCGTGATGAACTATAATATGCAAGGGATGAACAAGACTATTCCCGAGCTCTTCGCGATGCTAAAAGCTGCGGAGGTAGAAATCAAGAAGGAGCATCAAGTGTTGATGGTCAACAAGACCACTAGTTTCAAGAAAAAGGGCAAAGGGAAGAAGAAGGGGAACTTCAAAAAGAACGGCAAGCAAGTTGCTACTCAAGAGAAGAAACCCAAACCTGGACCTAAGCCTGAAACTGAGTGCTTCTATTGCAAGCAGACTGGTCACTGGAAGCGGAACTGCCCCAAGTATTTGGCGGATAAAAAGGATGGCAAGGTGAACAAAGGTATATGTGATATACATGTTATTGATGTGTACCTTACTAATGCTCGCAGTAGCACCTGGGTATTTGATACTGGTTCTGTTGCTAATATTTGCAACTCGAAACAGGGACTACGGATCAAGCGAAGATTGGTTAAGGACGAGGTGACGATGCGCGTAGGAAACGGTTCAAAAGTCGATGTGATCGCAGTCGGCACGCTACCTCTACATCTACCTTCGGGATTAGTATTAGACCTAAATAATTGTTATTTGGTGCCAGCGTTAAGCATGAACATTATATCTGGATCTTGTTTGATGCGAGACGGTTATTCATTTAAATCAGAGAATAATGGTTGTTCTATTGTATGAGTAATATCTTTTATGGTCATGCACCCTTGAAGAGTGGTCTATTCTTGTTGAATCTTGATAGTAGTAACACACATATTCATAATGTTGAAGCCAAAAGATGCAGAGTTGATAATGAGAGTGCAACTTATTTGTGGCACTGCCGTTTAGGTCATATCGGTGTAAAGCGCATGAAGAAACTCCATACTGATGGACTTTTGGAACCACTTGATTATGAATCGCTTGGTACTTGCGAACCGTGCCTCATGGGCAAGATGACCAAAACGCCATTCTCTGGTACTATGGAGAGAGCAACAGATTTGTTGGAAATCATACATACAGATGTATGTGGTCCGATGAATATTGAGGCTCGTGGCGGATATCGTTATTTTCTCACCTTCACAGATGATTTGAGCAGATATGGGTATATCTACTTAATGAAACATAAGTCTGAAACATTTGAAAAGTTCAAGGAATTTCAGAGTGAAGTTGAAAATCATCGTAACAAGAAAATAAAGTTTCTACGATCTGATCGTGGAGGAGAATATTTGAGTTACGAGTTTGGTGTACATTTGAAAAATTGTGGAATAGTTTCACAACTCACGCCACCCGGAACACCTCAGCGTAATGGTGTGTTCGAATGTCGTAATCGTACTTTACTAGATATGGTGCGATCTATGATGTCTCTTACTGATTTACCGCTATCGTTTTGGGGATACGCTCTAGAGACGGCCGCATTCACGTTAAATAGGGCACCATCAAAGTCCGTTGAGACGACGCCTTATGAACTATGGTTTGGCAAGAAACCAAAGTTGTCATTTCTGAAAGTTTCGGGCTGCGATGCTTATGTGAAAAAGCTTCAACCTGATAAGCTCGAACCCAAATCGGAGAAATGTGTCTTCATAGGATATCCAAAGGAAACTATTGGATACACCTTCTATCACAGATCCGAAGGCAAGACTTTTGTTGCTAAATTCGGAAACTTTCTGGAGAAGGAGTTTCTCTCGAAAGAAGTGAGTGGGAGGAAAGTAGAACTTGACGAGGTAACTGTACCTGCTCCCTTATTGGAAAGTAGTGCATCACAGAAAACTGTTTCTGTGACACCTACACCAGTTAGTGAGGAAGCTAATGATGATGATCATGAAACTTCAGAACAAGATACTACAGAACCTCATAGATCAACCAGAATAAGATCCGCACCAGAGTGGTACGGTAATCCCGTTCTGGAAGTCATGCTACTAGATCATGATGAACCTACGAACTATGAAGAAGCGATGGTGAGCCCAGATTCTGCAAAGTGGCTTGAAGCCATGAAATCTGAGATGGGATCCATGTATGAGAACAAAGTATGGACTTTGGTTGACTTTCCCGATGATCGGCAAGCAATTGAGAATAAATGGATCTTCAAGAAGAAGACTGACGCTGACGGTAATATTACTGTCTACAAAGCTCGACTTGTCGCGAAAGGTTTTCGGCAAGTTCAAGGGATTGACTACGATGAGACCTTCTCACCCATAGCGATGCTTAAGTCTGTCCGAATCATGTTAGCAATTGCCGCATTTTATAATTATGAAATTTGGCAGATGGATGTCAAAACTGCATTCCTGAATGAATGGATTTCTAGAAGAAGAGTTGTATATGATGCAGCCAGAAGGTTTTGTTGATCCAAAGGGAGCTAACAAAGTGTGCAAGCTCCAGCGATCCATTTATGGACTGGTGCAAGCCTCTCGGAGTTGGAATAAACGTTTTGATAGTGTGATCAAAGCATTTGGTTTTATACAGACTTTTGGAGAAGCCTGTATTTACAAGAAAGTGAGTGGGAGCTCCGTAGCATTTCTGATATTATATGTGGATGACATATTGCTGATTGGAAATGATATAGAATTTCTGGATAGCATAAAGGGATACTTGAATAAGAATTTTTCAATGAAATACCTCGGTGAAGCTGCTTACATATTAGGCATTAAGATCTATAGAGATAGATCAAAACGCTTAATTGGACTTTCACAAACAATTACCTTGACAAAATTTTGAAGAAGTTCAAAATGGATCAAGCAAAGAAAGGATTCTTGCCTGTGTTACAAGGTGTGAAATTGAGTAAGACTCAATGCCCGACCACTACAGAAGATAGAGAGAATATGAAAGATGTTCCCTATGCATCAGCGATAGGATCTATCATGTATGCAATGCTGTGTACCAGACCTGATGTGTGCCTTGCTATAAGTCTAGCAGGGAGGTACCAAAGTAATCCAGGAGTGGATCACTGGACAGCGGTCAAGAACATCCTGAAATACCTGAAAAGGACTAAGGATATGTTTCTTGTATATGGAGGTGACAAAGAGCTCACCGTAAAAGGTTACATTGATGCAAGCTTTGACACTGATCCGGACGATTCTAAATCGCAAACCAGATACGTGTTTACATTAAACGGTGGAGCTTTCAGTTGGTGCAGTTCTAAACAAAGCGTCGTAGCGGGATCTACATGTGAAGCGGAGTACATAGCTGCTTCGGAAGCAGCGAACGAAGGAGTCTGGATGAAGCTGTTCATATCCAATCTAGGTGTCATACCTAGTGCATCGGGTCCAATGAAAATCTTTTGTGACAATACTGGTGCAATTGCCTTGGCAAAGGAATCCAGATTTCACAAAAGGACCAAGCACATCAAGAGACGCTTCAATTCCATCCGAGATCTAGTCCAGGTGGGAGACATAGAGATTTGCAAGATACATACGGATCTGAATGTTGCAGACCCATTGACTAAGCCTCTTCCACGAGCAAAACATGATCAGCACCAAGGCTCCATGGGTGTTAGAATCATTACGGTGTAATCTAGATTATTGACTCTAGTGCAAGTGGGAGACTGAAGGAAATATGCCCTAGAGGCAATAATAAAGTTATTATTTATTTCCTTATAATCATGATGAAAGTTTATTATTCATGCTAGAATTGTATTAACCGGAAACATAATACATGTGTGAATACATAGACAAACAAAGTGTCACTAGTATGCCTCTACTTGACTAGCTCGTTAATCAAAGATGGTTATGTTTCCTAACCATGAACAAAGAGTTGTTATTTGATTAACGAGATCACATCATTAGGAGAATGATCTGATTGACATGACCCATTCCATTAGCTTAGCACTCGATCGTTTAGTATGTTGCTATTGCTTTCTTCATGACTTATACATGTTCCTATAACTATGAGATTATGCAACTCCCGTTTGCCGGAGGAACACTTTGGGTGCTACCAAACGTCACAACGTAACTGGGTGATTATAAAGGAGCATTACAGGTGTCTCCAAAGGTAGATGTTGGGTTGGCGTATGTCGAGATTAGGATTTGTCACTCTGATTGTCGGAGAGGTATCTCTGGGCCCTCTCGGTAATACACATCACTTAAGCCTTGCAAGCATTGCAACTAAAAGAGTTGGTTGCGGGATGATGTATTACAGAACGAGTAAAGAGACTTGCCGGTAACGAGATTGAACTAGGTATTTGGAATACCGACGATCGAATCTCGGGCAAGTAACATACCAATGACAAAGGGAACGACGTATGTTGTTATGCGGTCTGACCGATAAAGATATTTGTAGAATATGTAGGAACCAATATGGGCATCCAGGTCCCGCTATTGGTTATTGACTGGAGACGTGTCTCGGTCATGTCTACATTGTTCTCGAACCCGTAGGGTCCGCACGCCTAAAGTTACGATGACAGTTGTTATGAGTTTTATGCATTTTGATGTACCGAATGTTTTTCAGAGTCCGAGATGAGATCACGGACATGTCGAGGAACTCCGGAATGGTCTGGAGATAAAGTTTGATATATATGATAATAGTGTTTGCTCACCGGAAGGGTTTCGGAAATCACCAGAAGGGGTTCCGGATGTTTCCCGAAATGTTTGGGTACGAGAACACTTTATTTGGGCGAAATGGGAAAGCCCACAAGGTTTTTGGAAAGCGCAAAAGGAAGTTTTGCGGAGTCCAGGGGCCAGACGCCAGGGTCCCTGGCGTCTGGGTCGAGACGCCGGGATCCCTGGCGTCTGGCCCTGGAGTCCGAGAAGGACTCCTGCCTATCGGGTAAAACCGACTTTGTGAAGGCTTTAACTCCAAGTTTCGACCCCAGGGCTCAAGATATAAATAGAGGGGCAGGGCTAGCACCAAAGACAGATCAAGAAACACAAGTTGATCCACGTGATCTATTCCTTAGCCGTGTGCGGTGCCCCCAGCCACCATAGTCCTCGATAATATTGTAGCAGAGTTTAGGCGAAGCCCTGCTGCGGTAGTACATCAAGATCGTCACCACGCCGTCGTGCTGGCGGAACTCTTCCCCGACACTTTGCTGGATCGGAGTCCGGGGATCGTCATCGAGCTGAACGTGTGCTCGAACTCGGAGGTGCCGTAGTTTCGGTGCTCGATCGGTTGGATCGTGAAGACGTACGACTACTTCCTCTACGTTGTGTCAACGCTTCCGCAGTCGGTCTGCGTGGGTACGTAGACAACACTCTCCCCTCTCGTTGCTATGCATCACATGATCTTGCGTGTGCGTAGGAATTTTTTTTGAAATTACTACGAAACCCAACAGTTTTTTCCGTCATGGACGGCCCAAAGAATGTCATGCAGCTGCGTCTCCGGCCCGCCCAGGACGAAAAGCCCATTTTCCGTCATGATTTTTTGTCATAGAAGTAGGAGCCCACCACATCTATGATGATATCGGGGTTTGTCACAATTATCGTCATAGAAGTGTCATATGTATGACAGAAAAAAAATTCATTCGGCCCAAAATGTCACGGATGTGTCTTTTTTTTTGTAGTGCGTGGATACGGTTAGCCATGGAAAGTGAAAGTTATGGTGGAAAAAGGAATAAACTTTATTTTCTATTTGGGAACCGCCTATGATATATCTATGCATGGAAAGTATTGGGAACTCTAAGTCGTTTTCATTGGTGGGATGGATACACCTCTCAAAATGTTTTTATCTCTAAGTTTTTCACTTTGAGCTATGGCACCTCTACAAATCCCTACTTCCCTCTGCGAAGGGCCTTTATTTTACTTTATGCAATTTTTATTTTGAGTCTCCATCTTCTCTTATAAAAGCACCAACTAGGAGGCAGTATGATCGTATTTAAGTATTAGGTGTAGCTAATATTCGAGTGTGTTTCATGAATGGAGCAATGTTTGAGCACGATGGGCTAGGGATAGCTTACTTTAGCGTTGATATTTTGAAAGACATGGTTGATTGTTGATATGCTTGAGTATCTAAATTATCATGTCAAAACTAGACTATTGCTTTGAACAACTAAAAGTCCAATTGTCCATGCTATAAAGAAAAGAATATGATATGACATGATAGGCAGCATTCCACATCAAAAATTCTGTTTTTATCACTTACCTACTCGAGGACGAGTAGGAGTTAAGCTTGAGGATGCTGATACGTCTCCAACGTATCTATTATTTTTGATCATGCCATGCTGTTATATTATCAATCTTGGATGTTTTATAATCATTTATAGTCATTTTATATCACTTTTTGGTACTAACCTATCGACATAGTGCCAAGTGCCAGTTCCTGTTTTTTCGTGTTTTTTACATCGCAGAAAATCAATATCAGACGGAGTCCAAATGCCACGAAACTTTACGGAGATTTTTTATGGACCAGAAGGAACATGTTGGGCCCTGTTTGCACCTGGGGGGAGTCCCGAGGAGGGGACAACCCACAAGGGCACGCCAGGAGTCCCAGGCGTGCCTTGGTGGGTTATGCCCGACTCAGGTGCCCCCCGGACCGCCTCTTTGCTCTATAAATACCCCACAAATCCCAAAACCCTAGAGGAGTCGACGAAATATTCATCTAGCAGCCGCAGAGTCCAGAACCACCAGATCCAATCTAGGCACCATCTCGGATGGGGTTCACCACCTCCATTAGTGCCTCTCCGATGATGCGTGAGTATTTCTTTGTAGACCTTCGGGTCCGTAGTTAGTAGCTAGATGGCTTCATCTCTCTCTCTTGATTCTCAATACAATGGTATATTGGAGATCCATATGATGTAACTCTTTTGTGGTGTGTTTGTTGGGATCGATGAACTTCGAGTTTATGATCAGATGTATCTTTTTTATATCCATGAAAGTATTTGAGTTTCTTTGACCTCTTGTATGCATGATTGCTTATAGCCTCGTATTTATTCTCTGATATTTGGGTTTTGTCTGGCCAACTTGATCTATTTATCTTGCAATGGGAAGAGGTGCTTTGTAGTGGGTTCAATCTTACGTTGCTTCATCCCAGTGATAGAAGGGGAACCAACACGTATGTATCGTTTCTACTAAGGACAAAACGATGGGGTCTATCTCTACATAGATAGATCTTATTTACATCATGTCATCATTCTTATTGCATTACTCCATGAACTTAATACACTAGATGCATGCTGGATAGCGGTCGATGTGTGGAGTAATAGTAGTAGATGCAGGCAAGAGTCGGTCTACTAATCTTGGACGTGATGCCTATATAATGATCATTGCCTGGATATTGTCATAATTATTTCAAGTTCTATCAATTGCCCAACAGTAATTTGTTCAGCCGCCGCTTTGCTATTTTTCTCGAGAGAAGCCACTAGTGAAACCTACGGCCCCGGGGTTTTCTTTCTCATATTATTTTCCTTTGTGATCTATTTTTATTTGCTTTTATTTTCAGATCTATTAATCTAAAAACCCAAAAATAGCTTGCTGCAATTTATTTCACTTGGCGTTCGATCTATCAATATTTACAACCTTTTTCCCGTCACGCACCAATTTCTGGCACCGTTACCCGAAAGGGATTGACAACCCCTTTAACATGTCGGGTTGCAACGATTTGTTATCTGTGTGCAGGGGCTGCTTACATTGTCTTGCTTGGTTCTCCTATTGGTTCAATACCTTGGTTTCATATCTGAAGGAAATACCTACCGCCGTTGTGCTGCATCATCCCTTCCTCTTTGGGGAAATACCAACGTAGCTTCAAGCGACATCACTAATGAGGAGGATTTCCTCTTTTGTGCTAAGGGGGCAAGGGCAGCATGCCGGTTCCCATAGCAACCCCAAATATTGCCCGATCGGTGCAAGAAGACCAAGACGATGGGCGCGCAGGGTAGAGATCATTCCCGAGCCCACCAATGCGTCATGGACGGTGTCTTTGAAGGTGAAGACCACCTTTTCTCACGATAGACTGCATCCCTGTCCCCCTTGAAAATTGCCATTGTGTGCCAACCCTTCCCGCCAATGTTTTCAGTGGAAGAGGACCAAGGTAGATATAAAAGGACGGCAGGGAGCCGCCGTAGAGGAGTTCAACCACTTGATCCCCAACCCTTGTACTCTCATTCTCTTTCGCTATTGCAATCCAAAACCAAGCAGGAGTAGGGTTTTACACTGCAAGGTGGCCCGAACCTGGGTAACCGTTGTGTCACCGGCTTGCTCCCGCTAGCTCATTCTTGTTGTAGCCTTGCCGTGGTTACCTGCAGGGAAGGATAGGGCGGTAGGAACGAGTGCACCCTAGAGTTCGAACCTTCGGGTGCCCGGAGCCCCGATACCAACATTTGGTGCGCTAGGTTGAGGTGCGTCGCCGTTCTTCCGCTCTGCTCCGCTTTCTGCTTCGCCAGCTCCATGGCTGACGCTCACTGTCGGTGTCAAAACCAGCGAATCTCGAGTAGGAGGTCCTGAGCTGTGGATCTAGGATCAATGGGGAACAAGGGATGATGAACATGGTGTTTACCCAGGTTCAGGCCCTCTCTAAGAGGTAAAATGCTATGTCATGCTTGATTGTATTTGATGTGTATTGTATGGTTACAGAGTCGATCTACCTCAAGATCAGGCGAGCTAAACCCTAGGTTCATGGGGTGTTGGATGTTGCTCTAGCCCTAAAGACTAAAACCCTCTAGTTTATATAGATACCAATAGGGTTAGGGTTACAAGCGATCGGTTACAACAAAGGAAAGATCACACTAAATCTTAACTTGGAGGGCACACCACGACTCTGAAGATCTCCTGTCTGGTCACGGGTCCATGCCCTAGTTCAGCTCCATAGTAGCCCATTAGTCCGGCCCATAAGCAATAGGCCAGCGGCCCGAGGACCACTTAATCCAGGACTCCCTCAGTAGACCCCGAACTAGCCTCCAACGCCAGGGCTTGTGTCCGGCATCTGCATATCCAATGGTCTTCGGCTTGCGAGGACTCCCTCAATAAACCCCGAACTAGCCTCCAACATCAAGGCTTGTGTCCGGCATCCGATATCCAATGGTCTTCGGCTTGCGAGGCGAGTTCTCCATCCTGTCATGTGCATGCTCATAATTGAGTTGTGTCCGGAATTCAGAGCATTTGTTTTACTTAGCCTTGAAGGCCAAAGTGCCCAAATGTGAACAGTGCCCTCTCCTGACAACTTTTGGGGGATGGGTCGTGTCTAGTCATAATATTAAACAGTTTGGAAATTCTTGACACGTAGCTCGAGGCCGCCCCTCCATTGGCACGTCCTGTCAAGGCAGAGATCGTGCCCCGCTTTTTAGGGGATATGGTCAATGATTTCGATTATCCCACCCGCTCATAACATCACAAGTATACTGGGAAGTGGAGAGGCCTGTGATACGTCCATTTTGCATCATGCTTTTATATCGATATTTATTGCATTATGGGTTGTTATTACACATTATGTCACAATACTTATGCCTATTCTCTCTTATTTTACAAGGTTTACATGGAGAGGGAGAATGCCGGCAGCTGGAATTCTGGGCTGGAAAAGGAGCAAATATTAGAGACCTATTCTGCACAACTCCAAAAGTCCTGAAACTTCACCGGAGCAAGTTTCAAAATATATAAAAAATATTCGGCAAAAGAAGTATCGGAGGGGGGCCACCCACCATCCACGAGGGTGGGGGGCGCGCCCCCTGCCTCGTGGGCCCCCTGGTAGCCCTCTGATGCCTATCTTTGGCTATATGGAGTCTTTAGTCGAGGAAAAAATCACAAGCTAGCTCACGGGACGAAACTCCGCCGCCACGAGGCGGAACCTTGGCAGAACCAATCTAGGGCTCTAGCGGAGCTGTTCTGCCGGGGAAACTTCCCTCCAGGAGGGGGAAATCATCACCATCGTCATCACCATCGATCCTCTCATCGGGAGTCGGTCAATCTCCATCAACATCTTCACCAGCACCATCTCATCTCAAACCCTAGTCCATCTCTTGTATCCAATCTTTGTCCCAAAGTCTCAGATTGGTACCTGTGGGTTGCTAGTAGTGTTGATTACTCTTTGTAGTTGATGCTAGTTGGTTCATTCGGTGGAAGATCATATGTTCAGATCCTTTATGCATATTAATACCCCTCTGATTATGAACATGAATATGATTTGTGAGTAGTTATGTTTGTTCCTAAGGACATGGGAGAAGTCTTGCTATAAGTAGTCATGTGAATTTGGTATTCGTTCGATATTTTAATAAGATGTATGTTGTCTTTCCTCTAGTGGTGTCATGTGAACATCGACTACATGACACTTCACCATTTTTTGGGACTAGAGGAGGGCATTCGGAAGTAATAAATAGATGATGGGTTGCTAGAGTGACAGAAGCTTAAACCTATGGATTGAGTAAGATCCTTCAAGTAAGTTGTCATCGTTGCAAGCAATAAAAATTGGTCTCTAAATATGTATGATTTATTAGTGTGGAGAAATTAAGATTTATACGATCTTGTGATGTGCAAGAAATAAAATTGATAGACTGCATGATAAAGGTCCATATCCCAAGTGGCAATACAAAGTGTCGTTCTTTCACATTAAGACTTTGTGCATCCAACCATAAAAGCACATGACAACCTCTGCTTCCCTCTGCGAAGGGCCTGTCTTTTATTCTTGTCTTATACTTCATGCAAAGAGTCACGGTGATCTTCACCTTTTCTTTTTACATTTTATCCTTTGGCAAGCACAATGTGTTGGAAAGATCCTAATATATATAGCTAATTGGATGTAAGTTTTCATGAACTATTATTGTTGACATTAGCCTTGAGGTAAAAGGTTGGGAGGCAAAACTATAAGCCCCTATCTTTCTCTGTGTCTGATTAAAACTTCGTAACCATAAATATTGTGTGAGTGCTAGCAATTGTGAAAGACTAAATGATGGTTGAGTATGTGGACTTGCTGAAAAGCTCTTATATTGACTCTTTCTAATGTTATGATAAATTGCAATTGCTTCAATGACTGAGATTATAGTATGTTGGTTCTCAATAAAGTTTCTGATTCATACTTGAAATTGTGATTGAATTGTTACTTTAGCATAAGAGATCGTATGACAATATATGTATATATTGTTGTTCTAAGAATGATCATGATGCCCTCATGTCCGTATTTTATTTTTATCGACACCTCTATCTCTAAACATGTGGACATATTTATCGATATCGGCTTTCACTTGAGGACAAGCGAGGTCTAAGCTTGGGGGAGTTGATACGTCCATTTTGCGTCATGCTTTTATATCGATATTTATTGCATTATGGGATGCTATTACACATTATGTCACAATACTTATGCCTATTCTCTCTTATTTCACAAGGTTTACATGAAGAGGGAGAATGCCGGCAGCGGGAATTCTTGGCTAGAAAAGGAGCAAATATTAGAGACCTATTCTGCACAACTCCAAAAGTCCTGAAACTTCACGGGAGCAAGTTTCAGAATATATAAAAAATATTCGGCAAAAGAAGTACCGGAGGGGGCCACCCACCATCCAGGAGGGTGGGGGGCACGCCCCCTGCCTCGTGGGCCCCCTGGCAGCCCTCTGATGCCTATCTTTGGCTATATGGAGTCTTTAGTCGAGGAAAAAATCATAAGCTAGCTCACGGGCCGAAACTCCGCCGCCATGAGGCGGAACCTTGGCAGAACCAATCTAGGGCTCTGGCGGAGCTGTTCTGCCGGGGAAACTTCCCTCCGGGAGGGGGAAATCATCACCATCGTCATCACCATCGATCCTCTCATCGGGAGTGGGTCAATCTCCATCAACATCTTCACCATCACCATCTCATCTCAAACCCTAGTCCATCTCTTGTATCCAATATTTGTCCCAAAGCCTCAGATTGGTACCTGTGGGTTGCTAGTAGTGTTGATTACTCTTTGTAGTTGATGCTAGTTGGTTCATTCAGTGGAAGATCATATGTTTAGATCCTTTATGCATATTAATACCCGTCTGATTATGAACATGAATATGATTTGTGAGTAGTTACATTTGTTCCTGAGGACATGGGACAAGTCTTGCTATAAGTGGTCATGTGAATTTGGTATTCGTTTGATATTTTGATGAGATGTATGTTGTCTTTCCTCTAGTGGTGTTATGTGAACGTTGACTACATGACACTTCACCATTGTTTGGGACTAGAGGAGGGCATTGGGAAGTAATAAGTAGATGATGGGTTGCTAGAGTGACAAAAGCTTAAACCCTAGTTTATGCGTTGCTTCATGAGGGGCTGATTTGGATCCATATGTTTCATGCTATGGTTAGGTTTACCTTAATACTTCTGTTGTAGTTGCGGATGCTTGCAATAGGGGCTAATCGTAAGTGGGATGCTTGTCCAAGGAAGGGAAGTACCCAAGCACCGGTCCACCCACATATCAAATTATCAAAGTACCGAACGCGAATCATATGAACATGATGAAAACTAGCTTGAAAATAATTCTCATGTGTCCTCGGGAGCGCTTTCCTTTATATAAGAGTTTGTCCAGGCTTGTCCTTTGCTGAAAAAAGGATATGGCCATCTTGCTGCACCTTATTTACTTTTATTACTTGTTACTCGTTACAAATTACCTTATCACAAAACTATCTGTTACCGATAATTTCAGTGCTTGTAGAGAATACCTTGCTGAAAACCGCTTATCATTTCCTTCTGCTCCTCATTGGGTTCGACACTCTTACTTATCGAAAAGGCTACGATAGACCCCCTACACTTGTGGGTCATCAGCCTGCGGCATGGAAAAAGGGCACCTTGGCTTCTCCATGGCCTATAAAAAGGGGAACAGCTATAGTTACCAACTTACGCCTTCTTCCACCTCTCGTTGTTGCTTTTCCAATCTCTAGAGCTCTAGCGCCCTACCTCATTCTTTTGTGGCGAGTCCCTTCCCAGCCCCTTCTCAGTTTTGGCCATGGCCAGATCTGGCGCCAACGGCAAGTGGGGGGCTCCATCCTCACCAAGAGCGACATCGAGGAGCTGAAGCGGGACGGCTACTTGTCGGCTGACATTCCTCACCAGGCCCTCGAGGATGGCCAGGTCGTCCCCATGCCCAAGCCAAGCGAGAGGGTGGTGTTCCTCCCCCACTTTATCCGGGGGGTTGGGATTTCCTCTGTACCCCTTCGTTCGGGGATTGATGTTCTTTTATGGGTTGGACTTTCATGATATATCCCCCAACTCTCTCATTCACATTTTGGTCTTCATCATTGTTTGTGAGGCCCTTCTGTGAGTTCAGCCGCACTTTGGCATGTGGCTGCCCAGTCGGATTGCGGCAGGGCGATGATTAGCAAGCTCACCCGAGTTCAATGGCTAAAGGGCATATTCATCGAGACCATCAAGGTGTGGCAGAAGGAATGGTTCTACATCCCGGAACCATGGGTTGAGGCTTGGACAATGGCTCCCGAATTGAGGTCTGGACCCCCAGCGAAATTTACCTCATGGACCAAGAAAGTCCCTGACTGGGGATCCGCCGACGAGGTGAAGATGCTGCAGAAACGCATCTCTGACATGATGGAGACCGGTACCAAGTTGAATGATGTGGTCCAGATAATGCTCGGTTGCCGCCTCCTCCCTTGCCAGTAGAGGGCCACTCCAATGTGGTCTTACAAGCCCAAAGACCCGGCCACCGTGCAGTACTTGTTCGGCACCACCCACAACAAGGTGTGGAAACTGTTGTTCAAACCTGAGAAGGAGTGGCCGGTCGAGAAAGGAGACATTAGCCTCGATGCCACACATCCTCCGAAGAAGGTAATGTAACTTCCGCATGATTTATGTTTGGGTGTTCATACTACACAAAGTTTGGTCTAAGTTTCTTTTTGTTGCCCCTATAGGGCTGGCTCAAGAAAGCAAAGAAGATCAGCAGCCCGGCTCCGCTGCCCGAAAAGCCTCGGACAGCTCAACTGGAGTTGTTTGTCGTGGCGCCTTATGAGGCACCGGAGAGTAAGGGAAAGAAGACGAAGGATCCGCTGGAGGCTAGAGGAGGCCTCTGCTTGAGAGGTCGTCCGGACACCGAGTCCGGAGATGCTGTAGCCCTGTCTGCACAAGATGGGGAGGAGGAAGATGACAAAGAGGAAAGCGCCTCCTCCCACTCCAAGAAGAGGGTGCGTTCAAGGATGTTGAGGAGGAGCAACCTCCTCGGGCCCAGAAGAGGCAGTGCAGACCCAAGCTGGTCCTACCCAACAGTTCGGACTGCGATGAGGAGTCCATGGCGTCTGAAGAGGTCCCGAAGAAGGAACTCAGGGTCAAGCCCCCCGCCATGAGGTGTGAACCTCTACATTTTTTGCTTACTTCATTTTACCAGTCCCTTATTGACGGAAACTGACTGTGTGATATCACAGCCCACCGCACGGCCACCCTGCTAAGAAGACCTCAGAGGGGACCTCTCCGCCCGCCAAATTGGCGGACAGCGGATTGGCATCGTGCTCCGCACATCCCTTGGTCCCCAAAGAGGTCGGGGAGGTGTTGTCCCGAAGGACCCCTCCCTGTCCGAACACGGGGGAGGGGGCGACACAATCATGGCTGAGGCCGATGCCTCGGTCAGCAAAGACCAGGAGCGTGTGTCCCTTCTGGCGAATACGGGAGGAGAGTCCGAACCATCTGGGCCCTCCCAGCCAGTCGCACCTGAGCCCCCAAGGCCCTGATAGGTGCCGGTCCCGCCTTCTGATGCAGGGGGGTGAGGTCCCGCCGCCCGTGCTGAACACCAACTGCCAAGCGACGGCGGGCTAGACGAACGCGATGGAGGAGTTGGTGAATAGCTCCGTTATCGTTGACGACCACCGCGCCCTTATAGGTGCGGTTCTACGGGGTGTTCAATTCGTCCATACCAGACTGAGAGATGTCGTCTAGGGCCTTTTGATGGGCTTCGAGGTGAGTCAAGTAATTCTCTTTTCCCCTCAAAGTGGGTTTAACTTTTTAGCCAAGGCTCAAGCATGCCGAATGCATAACAGCCCCTGAGACTCTGTAAGGATTGCAAAAACCTTAAAAAGGGTCGAATATCCATCGGACAGTGTTTAAAGTGTCATGATTGATTTGATATCGTAGGCATTGTCCTTGGCCACGGCTTCTAATGCCGCTGCCCTGCAGGAGATGGATCGGAAGCTTAAATGCTCCGATGAAGAGCTTGACCTTGTAAACAAACGGCTTGACGAGGCGCAAGGTAAGCCCCTATCGAAATGCATAGTTAACATAGTCGGACGCCTACATTCCGGATTGTATGCTGAGCACATGGTGTTTGGTAACTGTAGCTGCCACCATGGAGGTCGAGGGACTCAAGGCTACGCTGAAGAAGGCCGAGGTTGAGGCGGCCGAAAAGAAAACGGTTGCCGAAAAGGCAGTGGCCGAACTTGAGACAGTGAAGACCACCAGCGAGAAGCACGTGGCTTGAGTGGCTGAAGTGCGGGTGGAGCAGACGCAGAAAGAGCAGTCCTCCGAGCTATCCAAGGCGGAAAACGAGCTCCGGTAGGCCAGAACGGAAGTGCGGGGTGCCCGAGAGGAGCTCTGCCAGGTGAACCAGATTGCGATGGTAAGAAATACTTACTGCAGAGTGTTTTTGGTGGCAACAGGTTTGCCTTGCTGACATGGGTCTGGCGCTCCACAAGTGTTTTCATCGAGCTTCCGAAGAGTGCGGCCACTGCGGCGGAGCACTACGCCACGTGGGAGGAGGACTTCGAACAGTGGCTTTTCTGTCGCAGTTCTAGGCGCCCGAGCACCCTCCTCTCCTTAGCAACCAGATGAAGCAGCTGATGGAGCTGCATTGGATGGCCTAGTCGGCCCTGAAGGATCTTTGCGTCCAGCTGTGGCCCATAGAGCCTATTCTAGATAGCTACTTCAGCCTCGTGCATAAGCTGCATGATGCGTCGCCCCGGATTCATACCATGACGCATTATGTGTGCCTTGAAGGAGCTAGGCTAGCCTTTGCGAAAACCATGGTTCACTGGCCAAAGATCAAGCCAATGGACATGGCCACTGGCCCCCCGCCGGTTGTAAAGGAGCATTGCCACCCCAAACTGTATTTCGCACAAGTTATGGTTGGTGCTCGGGCGATAGAAGGCCACTGCTCAAAAGATGGAATCATTGACTGATTGTATTAAGTTTAACTGGACCTTGTGCTTTATAATGCGACCCGTTTGCATGTTTTAAACTATGATGGTTTTATTTTGAATCTTGTGCGACCGTTTGTTTATTCTGAAAGTTACCAGTCGTCGGCTTTAGCCCCCAAGTGAATAATACGAGGGGTGTTTCCTCTCCGCACTGTTGCCCTTAGCCGACATCTCGGTGCCCGAAGGTGGTAGTGCGTGAGAGAGACTAGGCAATCAGACTATGTGGCTTTATGGCTTTCACTTAGCCATAGGATCTTGACTGCGGGAGCTAATGACTAGCCCCCAATGCTTTGTGATGTACTGGGTGGTTGAGGCATGCCATTCTAATCACATGGTTTGTGCTAGGAACAACCCTGCGTATGACACGGATAAATCGCCAATTATTTTTTAAGTTTAACACTTGTCATCAGATCGCCGACCAATTCACGCTTACTATGAGAGTTAGTTTTTGGCTTTCTCCCCTGACTTGCTTAACTAGGCTATCCACAAGCACAATCATAGGGGTTCTCCCTTTACCTTCTTAGACGAGCATGTGTAACGTAAGACAGTAAGCACAGGAGCCGGGTAACCCAACTATTGACCCAAGACATAGTTCGGAGCTGACGCATATAGTGCAATATCCGAGACGCCGAACACATAGCGGAAAGCAGCGCCGGACTTGGTACGTGGAGCTAATGGAGAGATCAACCTCCTAGTCAATTAACCGATTTGTATTTGTTACATAATGTGTGCATGCCCAGTTGTTCGAAGAGCAAAAGTGAAAGAGAAAAAAAGAGATCTAGATAATGCAGATGCCCGTACACCGTAAAAGATTCTTTTTATTTTCCATAAGCTCTAGACGTCTATCCATACAATTCAAACTGCCGAGGCATTTATGATAAGTAAGAAACCAAAATTTTAAAGAGAAAGGTTTACACAAGGCCTTGATGTGTGGGTCAAAGCCTCAATAGTGTCCTGCTGCACGTCGACGTCTTTGCTTCTGCTAGGTGAAGGGGGTGAGTTGGACGTCCGTATAGAATCACGCATGCTTGCGAGGGGGTCCTTCAATAGGAATCTTGAGAGGTATCCTTGCCATCACAGCTTCATGTTGGGCACGTTTGGAGTCATACCCATTGTCGTCCGAGGACATGTGATGTCGTAGTTTGGTTGAGCTGAACACATGGTGTTATTTGTTCGATATAAGCCCCCGCGGCTGCCCATGGTATCTTGAGCGCGAAGATGTGCTGACAAGGCATGTAGAGCGCAATAATGGTGGAAGTGTCGTCGGGAGCGTATCCCAATTTGCGTCGTGCGCAGGCGGGCTCCCATGACGGGGACTGGGCTCGAGCCCATTTAGTTATATCTCTGGCCTTCACGGCGGGCTGATACATTGGCCCGTTGGCGATGGCTTGGTCTTTGGCCGCCAGGGCCGCAATATGTCCCTCGGTCTGGAGTGAGCACTCCATATTGCCGTCGATCATTATGATGCCTGCGGGGCTAGGCATCTTCATCTTGAGGTATGCATAATGTGGGATCGCGTTGAATTTAGCAAACGTTGTTCGTCCGAGGAGGGTGTCGGTGTCAAAACCGGCGGATCTCGGGTAGGGGTCCCGAACTGTGCGTCTAGGCCGGATGGTAACAGGAGGCAAGGGACACGAAGTTTTACCCAGGTTCGGGCCCTCTCGATGGAGGTAAAACCCTACGTCCTGCTTGATTAATATTGATGATATGGGTAGTACAAGAGTAGATCTACCGCGAGATCAGAGAGGCTAAACCCTAAAAGCTAGCATATGGTATGATTGTTGATGTGTATGTTGTCCTACGGACTAAAACCCTCCGGTTTATATAGACACCGGATAGGGTTAGGGTTACATAGAGTCGGTTACAATGGTAGGAGATCTTCATATCCGTATCGCCAAGCTTGCCTTCCACGCCAAGGAAAGTCCCTTCCAGACACGGGACGGAGTCTTCAATCTTGTATCTTCATAGTCCAGGAGTCCGGCTAAAGGTATAGTTCGGCTATCCGAACACCCCCTAATCCAGGACTCCCTCAGTAGCCCCTGAACCAGGCTTCAATGACGACGAGTCCGGCGCGCAGTTTGTCTTCGGCATTGCAAGGCGGGTTCCTCCTCCAAGTACTTCATAGAAGATTTTGAACACAAAGATAGTGTCCGGCTCTGCAAAATAAGTTTCCACATATTGCCATAGAGAGAATAATATTTACACAAATCTAATCTGCTGACGTATTCCGTAGCGTGACACACCACGGCCAAGCCTTTATCCGGGTCGTTTCAGTATCCCACCTCAGCGCGTTATGCGAGGCGGTTTCCTTGGCACGTCTTGTCAAAGCAGAGATTGTGTCCCCTTATTCCGGGATTCTCATCAATACGGGCATGGGTAACCCAACCGCTTCTAGGACTCTTAGATCATAGGCAAGTCCAAACGGACATGGAGAGGACGCTCGATATCCACCCTCTTTATAAAGGGATGAGGCCTTTTATTCCCACCCCCCTGCTCAATAGAATCCTTCCCCCACCTCAAGCTCAAATGCCCAAAGTTCAGGTCAGGTGCTCCGAACCTTCAGTCATGTCCGGATCTAGCCTTCAAGGCCGATGGGTGCCTTCTTCCGTCACGGAAGAAGACGTCAAAAAGTTGAGGGAGGCCAGATATCTGACCGCCGAGATTCTGCATCGGCTGCCTCCCCGGGGGCAGGCCGTCCCCTCCCCCGAACCCAACGACAGCGTCGTGTTCGTCTCCCACTTCCTCCGAGGTCTAGGCCTTGCATTGGATCCTTTTGTCAGGGGCTTGATGTTTTACTATGGGCTATATTTCCATGATCTAGCTCCGGACTCCTTTCTTCATATCACGACATTTATTGTTGTGTGCGAGGCCTTCCTCCGGGTTACCCCTCACTTTGGCCTATGGCTCAAGACCTTTGAAGTAAAACCGAGGATGATCGAGGGGCAACATGCGGAGTGTGGAGGCGCCTCAATACACAAGATGATGGGAGCTGAATGGCCCAAAGGTTCCATTCCAGAGGTGTCTGAATTGTGGCAACAGGAGTGGTTCTACATCATGGCTCCTAGAAGTGCCAAGTGGGCGGCCGCCCCTGTCTTCCGCCCAGGCCCTCCACCACCGCTGATGTCATGGATTAGCAGAGGATTGAGCTGGGGTCCGGCCAAGGACGTGCCTATACTGCAAAGCCGCATTCAAGATCTCTTTAATGGAGATTTCAGTTTGGTTGCGGTAACACAAGTTATGCTGGTTCATCAAGTCCAGCCTTGCAAACGCCGGCCTCTTCGCTTGTGGGAGTTCAATCCCGAGGGACCGCGCGCCATTCAAAATTTCCTCGGCCTGACGCACGAGGAGATGTAGAAGTTGTTCTTCGGACCTCAAGTGGAGTGTCCGGAAATTAGTGAGGACGTGGGCCTGAGTAGCAACCGTGCCGCCGAGCAGGTAAGGCATCTTCTGACCGAGCGTACTAACTCTCCTTTGATGCGAAGTTATTTCTGAGAGTTTGCTTTTTGACCAGGACTGGCTAACGAAGGCAAAGTTGATTCGGTGCTCGGCCCCCCTCCCTGAGGGTTTGGAAAATCTGATATTGGAAAAGATGCTCCAGACCGCACCTTGCCCGGAGCCCTTGAAGGAAAATGCGAGCGGTCACGGGCCCCAAACGCTGGCCGCTCCAGCCGAGGGAGCGAGCGTCTTCACGAAGGAAGACGACCAGAAGAGGAAAAGGATTGCGTCTGGGGATTCGGAAGCCGAAGCTTCGAAACGGGAGAAGAAGTCTCCCACAAAGGGTCCTACCCCGGGGGGTGCGGTTGCCGCACAAAGTCCTCAGGGGGATCAATTCTCCCACGAGTCGTAAGTGACCCAAAATACCTTAATAGTACAGATATGTCGTCTTTTCTTCTGAGAAGATAACCACTGCATGTATCTTTGCAGTTCGGGCCTTAGCCCCTCTCAAATGAGCTCGTCTTCGGGGGATCTTCTTCCAGAGATGATGGAGAGCGAAATTCCTCCTCCGGACTCCTCCAATCCGGAAGCGGGCGACCCTGAAGTGTCGTCGTGGAGGGCCTCTCCGAGTCCGGCGAGGCCAGAAGATAATCCCATCGACCCCCGAAGTTCCCAGTGTCCGGCTCCCGAAGAGAGCAGACAAATGAGTCCGGCACCGTCTAGTGTGCGGTCGGATGTTCTGAGGGAGTTGGTGGGGCAAGCGTCCATCTCAGATGAACACCGTGTGCTGATGAATATGGTGATGGAGAGAATCTTGTCCGCCGAAAGCGGATTGCATAAAGCTTTTATGAGTCTACTAACGGGTTTTGAGGTACGTAAAATAATGTATGATAGTCTACACATGCTAAGTGTGCCCTGTGTAGATAGTAGCCCCTGAGACTCTGGTTGTCGTTGGGAACGACGATGATCAGAGGATCATAATCCCAGGTAGTAACCATACTGTTTGTATGAGCAGGTGATGGAAGCTCCGGTGGCTAGCCGGACTAGCGAGTTTGCCCATTTAAAACGGCAGTTGGATGCGGCAGACGCCGACATCGAGCTTGTTAACAAAAGGCTTGACGAGGCGCAGGGTAGGTGTTATTATCTGGTAAACGCCGCATAGTAAGAACAGCATGAAGCCAGTATATTTAACATGTTATTACTGCAGATGGAGCTGCCACTATTGAAACCTTGCGGGCGGAACTTGCCCGAGCCAAGGAACAAGCAAGATTGGGTAATGCGGCTGATTTGAAGGCGGCCGAAGAGTTGCGAGCCGAGAAGGCCACGCATGGCGAGAGCCGGGATAACATGGCCAATATGGCCGTAGAATTAAAAGCCGCCGTCGACCATTGCCGGGCTCTTCAAAAGGAAAACCAAGCGAAGGCATCGGACCTTGAGAAGGTTGCTGCAACGGGAAAAGACCTCCGCTCTGCTATGAGGGCAAAGAAGGAGGAGCTGCGGGAAGCCGGGGATATTGTAGCCGGGAAATCCTTTATGCTGCAGAGGAAGTTCGGAGATCCACGGTATGCCCCTCTGGATCGGCTGTGGAGTTCGGAGGATGCGTATATGGATTTGGCGGCGAGCGCTACTGATGCGGCCAAGTACTTCAAGGGTCAAATGGACCGTGAAGTGGACCAGCTGTTTTGGACACAATTCCATTCTCCCGAGCGTCCACTTTCGTTGTCTGACCAACTAGCCGAATGGGCCGAACTAAATAGGTTGTCCGGACTCGCCATGAGGTTTGTTGTGGATCAGCTATGGCCGGAAAGGCTAAAATCGAACGGCTATTTTGGCTTGGTGGAGCAGTTTCTTGATGTGGTGCCACGCATTAATGCGATGAAGAGGTCGGCGTGTATAGAAGGCGCACGAATGGCCTTTGCCGTGCTAAAGCATACTGGGCGAAGATGGATGCTACCACTGTTGCAGCGCAGGATTCGGCCATAGGTCGAAGGGCTGTTGAGCACTACTTTGAGGAAGTTCTTGAGGGTGCTCGTTTGATAGAGACCCAGTGCTCAAAAAATATTATGTTTGAGTGACATGTAATCTCATTGTAAGCGAAATGCTTTTATAAATTTTCATAAGGCTACTTTTATACTTTTGCCTGAAAGTAACGTGATGCCTCCTGGGCGGCCGTTTATGTATACATGTGTATAACCTGAAAGATTGCAGTCGTTGGCTTCAACCCCCACGCATATAATGCGGAGGTGTTCGCAGAAACACGCGTTCACACTTAACCCAATGTCTTGGTCCTATTAAGGAGGTGATAGCGGAGCGAGCGAGGCAACCGGACTATAATGCTTTAACACTTTCACTTAGCCATAGGAATTTGACAGTGGGGCTACTAGATAGCCCCTGGTGGCTCCGCACTCTCCCGATCCCGGGGTGCGTATATGACTGGCCGGAAAGTGGCCCTTCATTAAGGCGGAGGAATTCTAACATTCCCATGGGTCATCGAGTGGTTGACCAGTCTCGCGCTAGATCATGACAGTCAGTTTTCGGCTTTCTCTACTGAGGTGCTCGTCCGGATGAACCAGGGCACAATCGCAGTAGTTCTCCTGGTGCTACCTTAGCCGGTAAAGCGGAACGTAAGGCACCAAAACACAGGAGCCGGGCAAACCCAACATTTGACCAAAGACAATGATTCAGAGCTGATGCATATAGGGCCAAACTCGCGATGCCGAACACTCCCTAAGGTATTCGGTCTTTGTGGTATAAACCGGGCCTAAATAATGGCCTTCGTAAGAAGCCCCTTATGTCCAGGTATGTGCATTTGTCTGGCGTGGCCACATGCCAAGACGTCAGCATCCTTCTCAACGGTGGATATGTATCAACAAGAGACAGTAAAAAAGGTTTACGCAGGGTCTTAATCTAAAAAGAATCCTTGGAGCGGGTCCCTGCTGCATGTCTGCGCCTGTGTCTCCGTTGTGCCGTATCCTGGACGGTTGTGGCACGATGATCGTCTGTAAAAGAGAGGAATGTAGGTGAAAAAGGTTGTCGTGCAAAGAAGATAATTAAAGAAACTATGCATAATTTAAAATGAGGAGGAATGGCCACATGTCTGCGCGCGTTGAGCCCCTTGTAAATAGGGGTGTGACCATTTATTCGGTATAAGTAGCGGTGCCGGACTCGATTAGTTGTGCCTGAGGTCTTGACGACCTATGGGGCGCTTTAGCTAGTCCGGGCGCCTTTAGTGTGTGGCTGCCGAGGCAGCCTCACTCTCTTCGGCGCGCAGAGATCGCTTGATATTTCAGTGCACTGAAATGATGCCGCGTGGACCGAGCAGTGCTTGATAGCCACTTTGAAACGGAGCGATGTGGAAGGTTAAATGCTCGCTACGGAAGTTATCGGGGGAGCCGAATATAACTTGTAGTAGGAGGGAGCCCGTACAATGAGCCCCTGGGCCTGGCGTTACTCCTTTGAAGGTAGTATTGCTATGGCGAATTTGTGTTGGGTCTAACCCCATCCCGCGGATTGTATCCTGGTATATTAGGTTTAGGCTGTTGCCGCCGTCCATCAAGACTCATGTGAAGTGATATCCGCCAATTACTGGGTCTAATACCAAGGCAGCCCATCCTGCGTGTCAGATACTTGCTGAGTAATCGCGATGGTCGAAAATGATCGGTTGAGACGACCATTGGCAGGACTTCACGGTGACAGGCACTTGGGTATATTTTCCTAAGGGTGCCGCATTTTTTTTCCTTGATCATGTGTAGTACGTTTACTGTTTTGACTTCTGGTGAATTTCTTTTGTTCCCCAGTGTCTTGCTTGGGAGGCTCGTCCTCGTCTTCACTTGGTGTATCCTCCCCCTTGTGTACGACGTTGAGCTTGCCGGACTGCTTGAAGACCCAACATTCTCTGTGGGTATGATTAGCGGGCTTGCTACGGGTACTATGTATCTGACATACCTGGTTCAGAATTTTGTTGAGGCTGGACGGTTCATCCCTGGTGCCTTTAGTGGCGGCTTTTGACCTGGCCGGGAGCTTTTGAATCCGGCATTTACTGTCGTGCCCTTCGTGTTGTCTTATTTATTCCGGCGTTTGCTATTGCTGTTGCGCCGTGATTTCCCATTTCCATCTCTAACTTCAGATGTACTGGGGTCGCTGGTTCTGCATCTGGCTAGCCATCTATCCTCACCCGCGCAAAAGCGGGTCATGAGGTTTGTTAATGCGGCCATCGTTCTCGGCTTATTTTGGCCGAGGTGTCTGGCAAGCCATTCATCAAGGACGCTATGCTTGAAAGCTGCCAAGGCTTCGGCGTCCGGACAGTCGACAATCTGGTTCTTTTTAGTGAGAAACCTGTTCCGAAGCTTTCGGGCTGACTCTCCGGGCTGTTGAGTTATATGACTCAAATCGTCCGCATCCGGAGGTCGGACATAAGTTCCTTGAAAATTTGCCCAAAAGGCGTCTTCGAGCTCTTCCCAACTTCCAATGGAGCTTTTGGGGAGGCCTTTGAGCCAGTGACGAGCTGGCCCTTTGAGCTTGAGGGGTAAGTATTTGATGGCGTGGAGATCATCTCCTCGAGCCATATGGATATGAAGGATATAGTCCTCAATCCAAACCCCAGGGTCTATTGTCCCATCGTATGCCTCTATGTTTACGGGCTTGAATCCCTCTGGAAATTCATGGTCCGGCACCTCATCGGTGAAACATAGGGGGTGTGCGGCACCCCTATAACTGGGTGTACCGCGTTGTTCTGATGCTTGTTGTGTTGCATTGTATGCTGGGGCGCGCTTGCGTGGTCCATAGATGGATCTTGTTGCGCCGTCCTTTGGGTGCGAGCCCTCGCGTGGGTCATGTGTTGTATTGTGAGCGGCATTGTATGCCGTTCTGTGTTGATAGAGGGGTCGTCCATCCGACCAGGTGGTTGCTTTGATATTTGGTTGTGGGGGGTTGGAGGCATCCTCATCGAATTCGGGTAGCAGCTTCCGCTTTGGGTAGCTCTTTAAGGGGCGATCGTCACCGTACATTGCTGCTATATTAAGTATTTTACTCCATCTGAATTGGAGTTTGTTTTGCGCGGCCTTGAGCCTTCGCTTCTGCTTTTTAAGGCTCCTTGCGGTGGCAATGAGCCTTTCGCGGGCATTCTGATGCTCCGGGTGCCTGTCCGGCATTATGTCGTCCGGACCATTATCCCTGACAGGATTTGTTTGTTTGGTTTGGATATCCGGATTGTCGTTGTCCGGCAGTGGTTCGCCCTGCTCCAGCGCTGGGTCTGTGTGATCGCTATTTCTTTCGAGGCGGGATTTGGGGCGGCGCTTACGTCGTCGTTTTGACTACTTTTCGAGGGAACAGGCCTTCGGTCCGTCCTTCCGCTCCTTGTCGTCATCTTTTGGTGCGTCCACTGTGTATACGTCATATGACAAGGTGGCGTTCCAGGGCCCAACAGGCGCTGGTTCTTGATTGTCCTCTTCATCAGCGTCCATACCGTTGATGTCTTCGGAGTCGAAGTCGAGCATGTCGGTTAAATAGTCGACAGTGGCTACAAAGTGTGTGGTGGGTGGGCTTTGAATTTCTTCATCGTCCGTACTCCAACCTTGCTGACCGTAGTCCGGCCAGGGCTCTCCTGATAAAGAGAGAGACTTCAGTGACTTCAGGATATCGCCGAAAGGCGAGTGCTGAAATACGTCTGCGGCCGTGAACTCCATGATCGGCGCCCAATCGGATTCGACCGGCAGGGGCGCGGAGGGTTCGGAGTACGGAGAAGAATCTGGCTTCATGGAGTCACGAGTCTCGCAGAGTACGGGGCTGATGTTCGGCTCAACCGCCGTTGGGATAACAGCCCCCGAGGTGGCGTCCAACCGCCCATCCTCGATCGGCGCGGCTGGCTCTGAACTAAGGGTCGGAGCCGACGCGGGTGCGGCCTCCAGGGCACTGTTTGGCGGCAGAGCTAGATCATGCTCTTCGTGACAGTGTGGCGCGCTCGGCGGTGGTTTGAGTCCGTCGAAGATCAAGTCCCCACGGATGTCAGCCGTGTAGTTTAAATTTCCGAATCTGACCTAACGGCCAGGGGCGTAGCTTTCAATCTGCTCTAGATGGCCAAGTGAATTGGCCCGCAGTGCGAAGCCGCCAAAGATGAAGATATGTCCGGGGAGGAAGGTCTCACCCTGGACTGCATCGCCATTGATGATCGTAGGAGACATCGGGCCTAACGGCGACGGCACAAAGGAACTCTCAATGAAAGCACCAATATCGGTGTCAAAACCGGCGGATCTCGGGTAGGGGTCCCGAACTGTGCGTCTAGGCCGGATGGTAACAGGAGGCAAGGGACACGAAGTTTTACCCAGGTTCGGGCCCTCTCGATGGAGGTAAAACCCTACGTCCTGCTTGATTAATATTGATGATATGGGTAGTACAAGAGTAGATCTACCGCGAGATCAGAGAGGCTAAACCCTAGAAGCTAGCCTATGGTATGATTGTTGATGTGTATGTTGTCCTATGGACTAAAACCCTCCGGTTTATATAGACACCGGATAGGGTTAGGGTTACATAGTGTCGGTTACAATGGTAGGAGATCTTCATATCCGTATCGCCAAGCTTGCCTTCCACTCCAAGGAAAGTCCCTTCCGGACACGGGATGGAGTCTTGAATCTTGTATCTTCACAGTCCAGGAGTCCGGCTGAAGGTATAGTTCGGCTATCCAAACACCCCCTAATCCAGGACTCCCTCAGAGGGCATAGTAGCCACTGTGGAAAGGGGCGATGTCGAAGATCAAGTCTTCAATGTGGAAGTTGTATGGTGAGCCGAATACTACTTTCAGAGTCACCGTGCCTGAGCACCGGGCTTCTATGCCCGGAATTACCCCCCTAAAGTGGTGTTACTGGGTTTGATCCTTGACGGGTTGAACCCCATCTTCCTCATAGTGTCTACATAAATCAAATTGAGGTTGTTTCCTCCGTCCATGATAACTCTTGTGAGGTGGTACCCATTGACAATGCGGTCGAGTACCAGGGCCGCCGATCCTCCATGATGGATACTGGTCGGATGCTCCCTGCGGTCGAAGGTGATTGGGCAAGCCGACCATGAGTAGAACTTTGGCATTACGGGCTCGACGGCGTAAACATTTCATAGCATGCGCTTCCTCTCCTTTCTTGGTATATGGGTGGCGTAGATCGTGTTCACCTTCTTGACCTCCGCAGGAAAGGGTTTTTGGATTCCACTGTTCGGCCTGCAGGGCTCCTAATCGTCCTCGCTTTGAGGGCTTTTGCTAGGGTCTTCGGCTGTGAGCTTGCCCGCTTGTTTTATCACCCAACAGTTATGGTTGGTGTGTTTGGTGGGCTTCTCAGAGGTGTCGTGGATCTGGCAAGGCCTATCTAGGATTGCATCCAACTTGGATGGGCCCTCTTGGTTGCCTTTAGAGGGCTTTTTCCATGGCCCGGACTACGGGTTACGAAATTCGGCATTTACCGCCATCTCGTTAGCTTCGCCATCATTGTGGCGCCATTTGTTCTTGTTCCATCGTGGCTTCCCATTCGGGTTTCAGGGTTCGTGCTTCTACGAGCCAGCCAACTATCCTCTCCGGCACAAAAGCGGGTCATCAGGCAGGTAAGCACTAACATCTTTCTTAGCTTGTCCTGGCCGAGCTAACATGCTACCCATTCATCCCGAATACTATGCTTAAAGGCGGCTATTGCTTCGGCGTCCGGACAGTCAACGATCTGGTTTTTCTTTGTCAAAAACCGGTTCCAAAATTACCGGGCTGTTGGATTACGTGGCTCGGGTCATCAGCGTCCGAGGGCCGGACATAAGTGCCCTAAAATTTAGCTCGCAAGGCCTCCTCGAGCTCCTCCCAACATCCTATGGAGTCTTCAGGAAGGCTATTCAACCAGTGTCTGGCCGGACCTTTGAGCTTTAGCGGTAGGTACTTGTTGTCCTGGAGGTCTTCTCCGCGTGCCATATGAATGTGTAGCAGAAAATCTTCAATCCATTGATACGTCTCCAGCGTATCTGTAATTTTTGATTGTTCCATGCTATTATATTATCAACCTTGGATCTTTTATATGCATTTATATGCTATTTTATATGATTTTTGGGACTAACCTATTAACCTAGAGCCCAGTGCCAGTTTCTGTTTTTTCCTTGTTTTTGAGTATCGCAGAAAAGGAAAATCAAATGGAGTCCAATTGACCTGAAACTTCACGGAACTTATTTTCGGACCAGAAGAAGGCCATGGAGTAAAAGAGTTGGGCCAGAAGAGTCCCGGGCTACCCACGAGGGTGGGGGCACGCCCACCCCCTTGGGCACACCTCCCTACCTCCTGGACAGCCCGGAGACCCCCCCCCTTACTTGTTCTCGACGCCAAAACCTCCTGTATATACTGAAACCTCCAGAACATAACCTAGATTGGGAGTTCCATCGCCAGAAGCCTCCGTAGCCATCGAAAACCAGTCTAGACCCGTTCCGGCACCCTGCCGGAGGGGGGGAATCCCTCTCCGGTGGCCATCTTCATCATCCCGGCGCTCTCCATGATGAGGCGGGAGTAGTTCTCCCTCGTGGCTGAGGGTATGTACCAGTAGCTATGTGTTTGATCTTTCTCTCTTGTGTTCTTGATTCGGCACGATCTTGATGTATCGCGAGCTTTGCTATTATAGTTGGATCTTATGATGTTTCTCCTCCTCTACTCTCTTGTAATGGATTGAGTTTTCCCTTTGAAGTTATCTTATCGGATTAAGTCTTTAAGGATTTGAGAACACTTGATGTGTGTCTTGCATGTGCTTATCTGAGGTGACAATGGGATATCACGTGACCCACTTGATGTATGTTTTGGTGATCAACTTGCGAGTTCCATAACCTCGTGAACTTATGCATAGGGGTTGGCACACGTTTTCGTCTTGACTCTCCGGTAGAAACTTTGGGGCACTCTTTGAAGTTCTTTGTGTTGGTTGAATAGATGAATCTGAGATTGTGTGATGCATATCGTATAATCATACCCACGGATACTTGAGGTGACATTGGAGTATCTAGGTGACATTAGGGTTTTGGTTGATTTGTGTCTTAAGGTGTTATTCTAGTACGAACTCTTGAATAGATCGATCAGAAAGAATAACTTTGAGGTGGTTTCATACCCTACAATAATCTCTTCGTTTGTTCACCGCTATTAGTGACTTTGGAGTGACTCTTTGTTGCATGTTGAGGGATAGTTATATGATCCAATTATGTTATTATTTTTGAAAGAACTTGCACTAGTGAAAGTATGAACCCAAGGCCTTGTTTCAACGCATTTTAATACCATTTTTGCTCACTTTTATCATTAGTTACCTTGATGTTTTTATATTTTCAGATTACAAAAACCTATATCTACCATCCATATTGCACTTGTATCACCATCTCTTTGCCGAACTAGTGCACCTATACAATTTACCATTGTATTGGGTGTGTTGGGGATAGAAGAGACTCTTTGTTATTTGGTTGCAGGTTTGTTTGAGAGAGACCATCTTCATCCTACGCCTCCCACGGATTGATAAACCTTAGGTCATCCACTTGAGGGAAATTTGCTACTGTCCTACAAACCTCTGCACTTGGAGTCCCAACAACGTCTACAAGAAGAAGGTTGTGTAGTAGACATCATCCATACAGCCGGATCTGTTGTCCCGTCATACGGCTCGATATTTACAGGTTTGAAACCTTCCGGGAATTGGTGTTGCATCACTCTATCTGTGAAGCATAGAGGATGAGCGATGCCCCTTATTCGGGCTACGTCACGTCGGATATCGTCAGTCATCCGGGCTCGCTGCAGCTCCCAAGCTCTATCATTTCGGTCTAGCCAGGCTTGGTATTCGTCCCATCTAATGGGAGGATTTCTTTTAGGTCCGTAGATAGACCTCGTAAGACCTATCCGAGCATCCAGGTCCCAGCGTAGGTTCCCTTGCCTTGACGGCGTGGTGGGATGGGAGGCTGTTCGACTCCATTAGCTTTCCTATCCCATCCTCGAGGGGGCGGTCCGGCTGTTCCACCTGAGTGTGCCTTGGAGGTGCTTGCTCTATGGCCTCATCATCGAATTGCGGCAGTAGTCGTCGCTTAGGGTAGCTTTTAGTCTATCGCTCGTGGCCGTACTCCTCTTTGGCAGCTAGGATTTAGTCCATCTCTCATTAAGGGTACCCTGTTCGGATTTTATATTTTGCCGTTGTTTCTTCAAGATTCATGCGGTGGCAATTACTGCCGTTTGAACCTCTATTGATCTAGCGGGTCTTCGGGGACGATGAAATCTTCGTCACCCAAACTGACCTCCTCCTCGGAAAGGGGGAGGTAATAACTGTCTTTAGAGTCGTTGAGGTCTTTGAGATTGGGAGGGTCCTCATGCTCCTTGTGATCGTCTCGTGGTTGTTCATCAGCGCCAGGGTCGAGGTTGTCAGCATTGTCTGTAGTGTCGTTTTATCTGGTGTCTGTGTTACTGATAACCCACAAGTATAGGGGATCGCAACAGCTTTCGAGGGTAGAGTATTCAACCCAAATTTATTGATTCGACACAAGGGGAGCCAAAGAATATTCTCAAGTATTAGCAGCTGAGTTGTCAATTCAAACACACCTGGAAACTTAGTATCTGCAGCAAAGTGTTTAGTAGCAAAGTAATATGATAGTGGTGGTAGCGGCAACAAAAGTAAAGACAGCAAAAGTAATGTTTTTAGTATTTTGTAGTGATTGTAACAGTAGCAGCGGGAAAGTAAGTAAGCGAGAACCAGTATATGGAAAACTCGTAGGCACCGGATCTGTGATGGATAATTATGCCGGATGCGGTTCATCATGTAACAGTCATAACATAGGGTGACACAGAACTAGCTCCAATTCATCAATGTAATGTAGGCATGTATTCCGTATATAGTCATGCGTGCTTATGGAAAAGAACTTGCATGACATCTTTTGTCCTACCCTCCCGTGGCAGCGGGGTCCTATTGGAAACTAAGGGATATTAAGGCCTCCTTTTAATAGAGAACCAGAACAAAGCATTAGCACATAGTGAATACATGAACTCCTCAAACTATGGTCATCACTGGTAGTGGTCCGGATTATTGTCACTTCGGGGTTGCCGGATCATAACACATAGTAGGTGCCTATAGACTTGCAAGATAGGATCAAGAACTCACATATATTCATGAAAACATAATAGGTTCAGATCTGAAATCATGGCACTCAGGCCCTAGTGACAAGCATTAAGCATAGCAAAGTCATAGCAACATCAATCTCAGAACATAGTGGATACTAGGGATCAAACCCTAACAAAACTAACTCGATTACATGATAAATCTCATCCAACCCATCACCGTCCAGCAAGCCTATGATGGAATTACTCACACATGGCGGTGAGCATCATGAAATTGGTGATGGAGGATGGTTGATCATGACGACGGCGATGAATCCCCCTCTCCGGAGCCCCGAACGGACTCCAGATCAGCCCTACCAAGAGGTTTTAGGCCTTGGCGGCGGCTCCGTATCGTAAAACGCGATGATTTCTTCTCTCTGATTTTTTTCTCTCCGAAAGCAAATATATAGAGTTGGAGTTGGCATCGGAGGGCATCCAAGGGGCCCACGAGGTAGGAGGCGCGCCCCGCACCCTTGTGAGAAGGGTGTGGGCCCCCTGGTCTTCATCTTTGGTGAGGATTTTTTATTATTTTTTCTAAGATGTTCCGTGGAGTTTCAGGTCATTCCGAGAATATTTGTTTTCTGCACATAAAACAACACCATGGCAATTCTGCTGAAAACAGCGTCAATCCAGGTTAGTTCCATTCAAATCATACAAGTTAGAGTCCAAAACTAGGGCAAAATTGTTTGGAAAAGTAGATACGACGGAGACGTATCAACTCCCCCAAGCTTAAACCCTTGCTTGTCCTCAAGCAATTCAGTTAACAAACTGAAAGAAAGAAAGAAAAACTTTTACAAACTCTGTTTGCTCTTGTTGTTGTAACTATGTCAAGCCAGCATTCAAGTTTTCAGCATAGATTATAACTAACCACATTTGCAATAATTCTCAGGTCTCATAATTACTCTTGTCAATAACATGATCAACTAGCAAGCCATAATAATAAATCTCGGATGACAACACTTTCTCAAAACAATCATAATATGATATAACAAGATGGTATCTCGCTAGCCCTTTCTGAGACCGCAAAACATAAATGCAGAGCACCTTTAAAGATCAAGGACTGGCTAGACATTGTAATTCATGGTAAAAGAGATCCAATCATAGTCATACCCAATATAAATTAATAGTGATGAATGCAAATGACGGCTGTGCTCTCCAGCTAGTGCTTTTTAATAAGAGGGTGATGACTCAACGTAAAAGTAAATGGATAGGCCCTTCACAGAGGGAAGCAGTGATTTGTAGAGGTGCCAGAGCTCGGTTTTGAAATAGAGATAAATTGTATTTTGAGCGGTATACTTTCATTGTCAATGTAACAACTAAGAGATGGCGATATCTTCCATGCTAAACACATTATAAGAGGTTCCCAAACAGAATGGTAAAGTTTATACTCCCCCTCCACCAACAAGCATCAATCCATGGCTTGCTCGAAACAACGAGTGCCTCCAACATACATCAGGTCCCAGGGGGAGTTTTGTTTCCAATTAATTTTGATTTAGTTTGCATAAAGCATGGGACTGGGCATCCCGGTGTCCAACCATTTTCTCGTGAGTGAGGAGCAGAGTCCACTCCTCTTGAGAATAACCCGCCTAAGACGGAAGATAAGGACAGGCTTGGTTGATACATGAGCTATTCGAGCATACAAAACAGAATGTTTATTTGAAGGTTTAGAGTTTGGCACATACAAATTTACTTGGAACGGCAGGTAGATACCGCATATAGGAAGGTATGCTGGACTCATCTGGAATAAGTTTGGGGTTTAAGGGATTGGATGCACAAGCAGTATTCCCACTTAGTACAGGTGAAGGCTAGCAAAAGACTGGGAAGCGACCAACTAGAGAGCGACAACAGCCATGTACATGCATTAAAATTAATAAACATTGGATGCAAGCATGAGTAGGATATAATCCACCATGAACATAAATATCGTGAAGGCTATGTTGATTTGTTTCAACTACATGCGTGAACATGTGTCAAGTCACTTAAATCATTCAAAGGAGGATACCACCCCATCATACCACATCATAATCATCTCAATAGCATGTTGGCACACAAGGTAAATCATTTTAACACATAGCTAATCAAGCATGGCACAAGCAACTATGATCTCTAACTATCATTGCAAACATGTTTATTCATAATAAGCTAAATCAAGAACGAGGGACTCATCATATTTACAAAAACAAAAGAGGTCGAGTTCGTACCAGCTTTTCTCATCTCAGTCAGTCCATCATATATCATCATAATTGCCTTTCACTTGCACGTCCGAATGGTGTGAATAATAATAAGAGTGTACGTGCATTGGACTAAGGTGGAATCTGCAAGCATTCAATAAACATGAGAAGACAAAGCAATATGGGCTCTTGGTTAATTCAACAATAATGCATATAAGAGCCACTTCAACAATTTAATTATGGTCTTCTCCTACTAACCCCCAAATAAAAGAAAAGAAATAAAACTATTTACACGGGAAAGCTCCCAACAAGCAAAAGAAGAACGGGAAATATTTTTGGGTTTTCTTTTTAATTATTACTACTACAGCAGAAAAATAAACTACTACTAATTTTTTTTGGTTTTCTTAAGGTTTAGCAAACACACAAGAAGAAAGCAGGAAAAAGAAAATAAACTAGCATGGATATTACAGTGAAAAAGTATGAGCATCGACATCTAGTAATGAGTGTGTGTGAACATAAATGTAATGTCGATGAGAAATATGTACTCCCCCAAGCTTAGGCTTTTGGCCTAAGTTGGTCTATGGCCACGGCTGGCCTGGCGGATATCCATAATAATAGTTGTTGGGGTCGTACTGTGATGAGGAGGAATAGTTGGGATCATACTGATGTGCAGCGGTTATCGCCTGCTGAGCTGTAGCGTGGAGTCGAGCTGCCTCCGCTCTCCTTTCATACTCTTCTGCCTCCTCTCTGGTAATAACATATCTTCTTTTTGTCTGTGAATCAAAGAAGGGAGGAGCAGGGAGAGTAATACGGAAAACACGTCGTTTATCAAAAAATAAACGATATAAGAGAGGTGATTCAGGCCTCTCGACAAACTGGTGCGAAGCCATAGAGTTATAATCTAAATATGCAGGAGGCAACTCTGTATCACCCTCACAAATGTCTATCTCAAGAAAATGAGCTAAGCGGGTTGCATAAATTCCTCCAAAGAAATCTCTATTATGTCTATTATGATGCAACCTACGAGCTACAATGGCTCCCATATGATAAGATTGGTCTCCTAACACAGCACTCCTAAGAATGCCAAGATCAGGGACACACATATGACATGCTTCATCCATAGCATTTATGCATCTACCGATGAAGAGAGCAAAATAATGTATAGCAGGAAAGTGAATGCTCCCTATGGTAGTCTGCGTTATATCTCTAGATTCCCCCACAGTTATACTAGCAAGAAAGTTTCTAAATTCAGATTTAGGGGGATCCCTAATACTGCCCCATGATAGAAGTTTGCAAGCAGAAGTGAAATCCTCTAAGTCCATGGTATAAGATTTGTCATAGAGATCAAACATGACTGAAGGAGAATTACGCGAAGATGAATACTCAAACCTCCTCACAAAGGAACTTGTGAGAACATGATACTGGGGCATTTGTTAGCCTCGAAATCCTCAAGATCGGCATTGCGCAAATATGCTTTGAATTCTTCTTTAATTCCCGCACGGTCCATAAAATTTTCCGACGGCCATTCGCAAGGCCGTACTGGAGCGTCTCTTGGTGGATCCTCGTCAGCATCGCGCATAGCAATCCTGGGTCCTTGCTTCTTAGAGGAACCACCTTGGAACATCTTCCTAAGCATATTGTTTTTCTCTGAAAGATTCTGAAATTTTTAGTAACTTCAAACAAAAGTGAACCAACTTAAATAAAACTAATAGCAACTACTCCTACAAGTGCCTAGAGCCTATATCAAGCATTAGAACTACTTAGAACCTTATAAATTTGACATGCAAGCTCAAGAACATGGTCACCTATGCAGCACAAATTTGCAAAGAATAAAGCACTAGAACAAAAACTAATTGGACCAATGGAGGAGTCACATACCAAGGAACAATCTCCCCAAGCAGTTTTGCGAGAGGTGCTTTGAGCAAGGAGATCGAAAATCACAGCAAAAGTGGCTGGAACTCGTGCTTGAGTTGGTTTTTCGGCTTTGTGTGAGACAGAGGAAGAGGATGGGTGCTGGGATAAATGGAGGAGGGCCACCATGGGCCCACGAGGCAGGGGGCGCGCCCTAGAGGGGGGCGCGCCCACCACCCTCGTTGCCAGGTGGCAGCTCCTCCCGCGGTAATTTTTGCACAGTAAATCCTCAAATATTCCCGAAAAAATCATATTAAATTGGCATGTCATTCTGAGGACTTTTATTTTCGGGATATTTTTATATTGCACGGGTAAGTCAGGAAACAGACAGAAAAATACTATTTTTACTTTATTTAATATAAATAATAGAAAGTATAGAGAGGATACAGAAGTTTGTGCTTCTAGTTTCATCCATCTCATGCTCATCAAAAAGAATCCACTAACAAGGTTGATCAAGTCTTGTTAACAAACTCGTTCCGATAATCATGAAACCGGAGAAATTTCGAATAACACTAAGTTACCTCAACGGGGATATGCACATCCCCTATAATAAGAATATCATATTTCTTCTTGACCGTAGGAATAGGAAATTCAAAACCTCCAAATATAATCGATGGAATTTTTCCAATAGAGTTGATACTATGAACTTGAGGCTGTTTCCTCGGAAAGTGTATCGTATGCTCATTACCATTAACATGAAAAGTGACATTGCCTTTGTTGCAATCAATAACAGCCCCTGCGGTATTAAGAAAAGGTCTTCCAAGAATAATAGACATACTATCATCCTCGGGTATATCAAGAATAACAAAGTCCGTTAAAATAGTAACGTTTGCAACCACAACAGGCACATCCTCACAAATATCGACCGGTATAGCAGTTGATTTATCAGCCATTTACAAAGATACTTCAGTAGGTGTCAACTTATTAAAGTCAAGTCTATGATATAAAGAGATAGGCATAACACTAACACCGGCTCCAAGATCACATAAAGCGGTTTTAATATAATTTCTTTTAATGGAGCAAGGAATAGTAGGTACTTCGGGATCTCCAAGTTTCTTTGGTATTCCACCCTTAAAAGTATAATTAGCAAGCATGGTGGAAATCTCGGCTTCCAGTATCTTTCTTTTATTAGTAATGATATCCTTCATATATTTAGCATAAGGATTTATTTTGAGCACATCAGTTAATCTCATACGCAAAAAGATAGGCCTAATCATTTCAGCAAAGCGCTCAAAATCCTCATCATCCTTTTTCTTGGATGGTTTCAGAGGAAAAGGCATGGGTTTCTGAAACCAATGTTCCCTTTCTTTACCATGTTTCCTAGCAACAAAGTCTCTTTTATCATAACGTTGATTCTTTGATTGTGGGTTATCAAGATCAACAGCAGGTTCAATTTCTACGTCATTGTAATTACTAGGTTGAGCATCATTATGAACATCATTATTAATATTTTCATTAGGTTCATGTTCATTATCAGATTGTGTTTCAGCATCAGACATAGAGATATCATTTGGATTATCAGTTGGTTCAGCAATAGGTTCACTAGAAGTTTGCACAGTTCTATCATTTTTCTTTTTCTTCTTTTTAGAAGAACTAGGAACATAAATATTATTTCTTTGAGAATCTTGCTCGATTCTCTTAGGGTGGCCTTCAGGATACAAAGGTTCCTGAGTCATTCTACCAGTTCTAGTAGGCACTCTAACAGCATAATCATTTTTCTTACTATTCATTTCATCAAGCACTTCTTTTTGAGCCTTAAGTACTTGTTCTACTTGAGTGGTAACCATAGAAGCATGTTTGCTAACAAGTTTAAGTTCACCTTTAATATTAGCCATATAATCACCCAAGCGTCTAATCATATAAGCATTTTCTTTTAATTGTCTACCAAAAGAAGAATTGAAGTCATCTTGCTTAAACATAAAATTATCAAACTCATCCAAGCATTGGCTAGCAATTTTAGTAGGAGGGACTTCAGCTTTATCATACCTATAGAGAGAATTTACCTTTACTACCTGTGTCGGGATATCGGCATCAGGAGGTTCTTCAGTAAATAAAGAATTGATATCATATGTTTCTTCAACAAGCGGTATATTAAGACCATGTATTTCTTTAATAGGAGGTAAATTCTTAACGTCTCCAGCTTTAATACCTTTTTCTTTCATAGATTTCTTTGCCTCTTGCATATCTTCAGGACTGAGGAAGAAAACACCTCTCTTCTTCGGAGTTGGTTTAGGAATAGGCTCAGTAATTGGAGCAGGAGCTGGCTTAGGAGGTGCCCAATTATTTTCATTTGTCAACATATTATTCAATAGAATTTTAGCTTCATCCGGTGTTCTTTCCCTGAAAAGAGAACCAGCACAACTATCCAGGTAATCTCTGGAAACATCGGTTAGTCCATTATAAAAGATATCAAGTATTGGAGGTTTCTTAAGAGGGTGATCAGGCAAAGCATTAAGTAACTTGAGAAGCCTCCCCCAAGCTTGTGGGAGACTCTCTTCTTTAATTTGCACGAAGTTGTATATTTTCCTCAAAGCAGCTTGTTTCTTATGAGCAGGGAAATATTTAGCAGAGAAGTAATAAATCATATCTTGGGGACTACGCACACAACCAGGATCAAGAGAATTAAACCATATCTTAGCATCGCCCTTTAATGAGAACGGATATATTTTGAGTATATAAAAGTAACGCGATCTCTCATCATTAGTGAACAGGGCAGCTATATCATTTAACTTAGTAAGATGTGCCACAACAGTTTCAGATTCATAGCCATAAAACGGATCAGATTCAACCAAAGTAATTATATCAAGATCAATAGAGAATTTATAATCCTTATCAGGAACACAAATAGGTGAAGTAGCAAAAGCAGGGTCGGGTTTCATTTTATCTCTAAGTGATTCTTTGTTCCATTTAATTAATAACCTCTTAAGCTCATATCTATCCTTGCAAGCTAAAATAGCGGCAGAAGATTCCATATCAAAAAGATAACCTTCAGGAATAACAGGCATATTTTCATCATCACTATCATCATCGTATTCAGATTAAATAATTTCTTTTTCTCTAGCCCTAGCAATTTGTTTATCAAGAAATTCACTAAGGGTCACAGTAGTATCAGGCATAGAAGCAGTTTCATCATAAGTATCATGCATAGCAGAAGTGGCATCATTAATAACATGCGACATATCAGAACGAATAGCAGAAGAAGGTGTAGGTGTCGCAAACTTACTCATAACAGAAGGAGAATCAAGTGCAGAGCTAGATGGCAGTTCCTTACCTCCCCTCGTAGTTGAGGGATAGATCTTGGTTTTTGGATCTCTCAAGTTCTACATAGTGTCCAGCAGATATAAATCCCAAGTGACTCAAAGAATAGAGCTATGCTCCCCGGCAACGGCGCCAGAAATTAGTCTTGATAACCCACAAGTATAGGGGATCGCAACAGCTTTCGAGGGTAGAGTATTCAACCCAAATTTATTGATTCGACACAAGGGAAGCCAAAAAATATTCTCAAGTATTAGCAGCTGAGTTGTCAATTCAACCACACCTGGAAACTTAGTATCTGCAGCAAAGTGTTTAGTAGCAAAGTAATATGATAGTGGTGGTAGCGGCAACAAAAGTAAAGACAACAAAAGTAATGTTTCTAGTATTTTGTAGTGATTATAACAGTAGCAGCGGGAAGGTAAATAAGTGAGAACCAGTATATGGAAAACTCGTAGGCACCGGATCAGTGATGGATAATTATGTCGGATGCGGTTCATCATGTAACAGTCATAACACAGGGTGACACAGAACTAGGTCCAATTCATCAATGTAATGTAGGCATGTATTCCGTATATAGTCATACGTGCTTCTGGAAAAGAACTTGCATGACATCGTTTGTCCTACCCTCCCGTGGCAGCGGGGTCCTATTGGAAACTAAGGGATATTAAGGCCTCCTTTTAATAGAGAACCGGAACAAAGCATTAGCACATAGTGAATACATGAACTCCTCAAACTATGGTCATCACCGGGAGTGGTCCCGATTATTGTCACTTCGGGGTTGCCGGATCATAACACATAGTAGGTGACTATAGACTTGAAAGATAGGATCAAGAACTCACATATATTCATGAAAACATAATAGGTTCAGATCTGAAATCATGGCACTCAGGCCCTAGTGACAAGCATTAAGCATAGCAAAGTCATAGCAACATCAATCTCAGAACATAGTGGATACTAGGGATCAAACCCTAACAAAACTAACTCGATTACATGATAAGTCTCATCCAACACATCACTGTCCAGCAAGCCTACGATGGAATTACTCACGCACGGCGGTGAGCATCATGAAATTGGTGATGGAGGATGGTTGATGATGACGACGGCGATGAATCCCCCTCTCCGGAGCCCCGAACGGACTCCAGATCAGCCCTCCCGAGAGGTTTTAGGGCTTGGAGGCGGCTCCGTATTGTAAAACGCAATGATTTCTTCTCTCTGATTTTTTTCTCTCCAAAAGCAAATATATATAGTTGGAGTTGGCGTCGGAGGGCATCCAGGGGGCCCACGAGGTAGGGGGTGCGCCCTAGGGGGGCGCCCCCCCCCCCCACACCCTCATGAGAAGGGTGTGGGCCCCCTGGTCTTCATCTTGGCGAGGATTTTTTCTTATTTTTTCTAAGATTTTCCGTGGAGTTTCAGGTCATTCCAAGAATATTTGTTTTCTGCACATAAAACAACACCATGGCAATTCTGCTGAAAATAGCGTCAGTCCAGTGTTGTGAAGTTTTCAAGTTTTGGGTAAGGATTCGATGGACTATGAAATAAGGAGTGGCAAGAGCCTAAGCTTGGGGATGCCCAAGGCACCCCTAGGTAATATTCAAGGACAACCAAGAGCCTAAGCTTGGGATGCCCCGGAAGGCATCCCCTCTTTCGTCTTCGTTCATCGGTAACTTTACTTGGTGTTATATTTTTATTCACCACATGATATGTGTTTTGCTTGGAGCGTCAATTTATTTTGTTAGGATTTTCTTGCTGTTATTTAGAACAATGTTTTTCATCTTTTATTCCAATAAAAGTGGCATTGATAGCCTTTACTATGCCTATGTTAGTATTGTTGAGGGAACTTGCACTAGCGAAAGTATGAACCCTAGGCCTTGTTTCAACACATTGCAATACCGTTTACGCTCACTTTTATCACTTGTTACCTTGCTGTTTTTATATTTTCAGATTACAAATACCTTTATCTACCATCCATATACCACTTGTATCACCATCTCTTCGCCGAACTAGTGCACCTATACAACTTATCATTGTATTGGGTGTGTTGGGGACACAAGAGACTCTTTGTTATTTGGTTGCAGGGTTGCTCGAGAGAGACCATCTTCATCCTACGCCTCCTACGGATTGATAAACCTTAGGTCATCCACTTGAGGGAAATTTGCTACTGTCCTACAAACCTCTGCACTTAGAGGCCCAACAACGTCTACAAGAAGAAGGTTGTGTAGTAGACATCAAGCTCTTTTCTGGCACCGTTGCCGGGGAGGTTAGCGCTTGAAGGTATATCTTTAGATCTTGCAATCGAGTCTTTTAGTTTCTTGTTTTATCACTAGTTTAATCTAAAAAAGAAAATTACAAAAAAATGGAGTTAAGTTTGCCTCATAGGCTGCATCTTTTTAATATCTTTCGTGAGTATGATGGAAAGGATAATTATGCTCAAGTGCTAGAAGAAGAAATCTATAAAATGTTTGGCACTAAATATTTGAATGATGAGCATGATTGCAGCGTTGTTAGTATGAATTCCTTGAATATCCATGATGATAATGATATGCAAAGCCACAAGCTTGGGGAAGCTATGTTCAATGAAGATGATATTTTTTGTCCCCCAAGCTTTGATGAGCAAATTTATTATGATGAAAGCATTCCTCCTATCTATGATGATTATTGTGATGACACTTATGCTTTAAAGAATAATGATAACAATGAAACTTGTCATCTTGATTTCAGTTTTCAATCACATGATAGTTATTTCGTTGAGTTTGCTCCCACTATTATTCATGAGAAGAATTTTGCTTGTGTGGAGAGTAGTAAAAATTCTATGCTTGTAGATAATGAAAAGAATGCTTTAAGTGATGGTTATATTGTTGAATTCATTCATTATGCTACTAAAAATTATTATGAGGGAGGAATATATACTTGTAGGAATTGCAATAATATCAAAATTCCTCTCTATGTGCTTAAAATCTTGAAGTTATGCTTGTTTTGCCTTCCTATGCTAGTTGATTATTGTTCTCATAAGTTGTTTGCTCACAAAATCCCTATGCATAGGAAGTATGTTAGACTTAAATGTGCTAGTCATATTCTTAATGATGCTCTTTTTATGTTTCAATTCTTATCTTTTATGTGAGCACCATTGAAATCATCATGCCTAGCTAGGGGCGTTAAACGATAGCGCTTATTGGGAGGCAACCCAATTTTATTTTAGCTCCTTGCTTTTTGTTCCTGTTTAATAATAAATAATCCATCTAGCCTCTGTTTATATGTGGTTTTATGTGTTTAATTAGTGTTTGTGCCAAGTAGAACCTTTGGGAAGTGATGGTGTCCTGGACTAGGGGGTACTCACCACGTCATCTCCCGATCTGTTAGATTGGGCCGAGGACCCCCATGGCCGTATACTCATGGGCCAGTTCGGACAGCTGCCGCATACAAGGAAGATTCCACAGGACTTGGCGATCAAGACAAGGACTCCTCCCCACCGGCATATTTGGCTAGGACTCTTGTTATCCTAAGCCTCTGGTGCATTATATAAACCAAGGCCAGGATAATCGATAGAACATACCCAACAACAATCATACCATAGGCTAGCTTCTAGGGTTTAGCCTCTCTGATCTCGTGGTAGATCTACTCTTGTACTATCCATATCATCAATATTAATCAAGCAGGACGTAGGGTTTTACCTCCATCAAGAGGGTCCGAACCTGGGTAAAACATCGTGTCCCCTGCCTCCGGTTACCATCCGCCTTAGACGCACAGTTCGGGACCTCCTACCCGAGATCCGCCGGTTTTGACACCGACATTGGTGCTTTCATTGAGAGTTCCGATGTGTGTTCGACAAAAGGTTGATGGCTCGCTTGCAGATCAACTGCGACTTCGGCATCTTCGTCACCAGCTCGACTGGTCACCTTGGTTTGACCAAGGACTGCGCCCTACCTCCGATCGTCATGTTCGGATGAGGGCCTTTATAAACATCAACTCCGATCTCTATCAAAATCATGGAGGAATCATCGAGGGAGCCCGGGGGCTCAACGTCAACATTGCCCTCGGGCGACCGTGCTGTTTTTTTGGACAGCAAACTTGTGTCCGCCGCCACCGCCTCATCAAGTGTCTTTTCAACGATTGCTTCGGTGGAATTGTGCGGAATTGAGTCTACAACAACCCTGGAAAATTTCGTCGAGTTCCGACGGAGGAATCTCTGGCAATCCACGATATACCGGAGCCCTGTCAAATCTGGACGAGTTTAGGGCGTGGTGTCCAGCTTCTAGCTCGAGTGTCCTTTGGAAGATCCAACCGTTGATCAGATGCGGAATTCCTATATCTACCACCTCTCAAAATTTCAGCTCGATCCGACCGTCCAAACTCCGGTAACCTTCCGATTAGTGCATCACTTTTCGGATCTGTTTTCTGCGCGAAAACGAATCGGACCCGAGTTCGTCTTTTTTATGAACGGGATTTCGGACATCCTTTTTGAAGGAAGTTTTGTATGGGGTATTGTGTTTTGTTCCCGAACATATCACACTAACTTTAAGATCTTTTGAACATGATCATCAACATCATGCTGGTGTCAAACCAGTCTGGCAATATTGCTCCACGGTTGCCGACCTGCGCTAGACACGTCGTCACTTTGTTGAGTCTCGCTTAGCTTCTTCGGATTATCATCTTGGCAAGCCGAACAAGAGTCCGACATCGCGAAGGATAAATCATCACCAACATCGCCGCCCCACGGATTACACGAAGCGGGCATACATCATTGCACGGTCGCTTCATCAAGCCGACATCGACCACGTCACGACCTACATCGGCAGGGCCGCACTATTGCTTCTTCAAGCTGGTGTCCATCACGTCGACCTACTTCGACATATCGGCTGGACCGGGGGCTTCGCCATCTCTTCATCAACCTACTCCGGACACTTCGGTGTCACTAGCCGACCAGCTCCGTCACGTTAGCTGGACCGAGGGCTTTGCCTCGGCGAGCCAACCTTTACCAGCATTGCCATACCGTCATTTTATCGCCCATCAGGCAATGGGTGTGCGAATCGAGTCCCAATTTTGGGAATCACTTTCCTTCGGATTGCTACAACAAATAAACCAGGTGCTATTAATCCCAGTATTTTTTAACTTGTTTGGGTTCATTTTTCTCAAGGAATTATTACTCTGGTTTGTCCATCATATGTACACAGGTCCATCAAATGGTGGCCGCATTAACGACAGTCGCATGGTGGTTCGGTCAGTTTCCGTACATAGTCCGGCGAACACCGCATCCGGAGCTCGGACCGACATGTGAATTCAGGCTTTGCCATGCCTTTACCGCATCACGCCGACGCCCTGGATCGACATTGACTTAGGCGCCAGGCCATATTTCTTTTATTACTCACTTTGCATAAATTATTTATTATGCAACATTTTTTCTTAATTATCATTATTACTATTATCTCTAGTTTGCACTATTTTTTGTGCACAGGAAAATGATCCGAGGACTTCGGCATCACTCTGCCGGTTTGCATTGACCGTGCTATGTCACCACTTCGACGTGTCAAGCTCTTCGCTCTGCCACCTCGGGACCGGCTTGGGGGATGGAACCTTGTCCCGCATCAAGCTCGGACCGTGTCATCAATACCAAACACATTAACCAGCTAAGTCGCTTTCATGCTCAAAGATTTAATTTCTAACTTGTGTTCGGTTCGACCAAGCCTTATACTTTTTTGGAAAAAAGTTGCTTGTAAAAAATTTCCTTGTCCAAACTTTGTTTGTGACGCATAAATTCAACTACCCAATTCACTTGGGGGCTTTATTCATGAAGCTTTTCCTCTTGCATATGATTATACTTGTACGGCTTCGTTCCTTGTTCGTGTATTACGCCACAATATGCACCATATTGACTTAAGCGATTTGCAAGCTGGGTTGCCTCGCTCCTGTGTTTACCCCTATGTTCCCGATTGTTCGGCTAGGGAGTAAAGGGAGCACCTATGCAATTGTCACGATCGGTTCATCCGAGCCGGACCTCAGACTGGGTGAAGCCGAAAGCTAGCGCTCTTATAGTTTTCAATGATGGTCGGCACACAACGGAACTCATGAGTACAAAAAATCTATTGCACAAGTCTCATAATAACAATGAGCACCGACGAAAGGTATCGGTGGGGGTACTATTTTCTCCGAAGATGCTTCTTACACTTCGCAGTAATATAGCATAAGTTCCCTGAGCGCGCTTTGTCTGTTACTGCCTTATGGCCTGATTGCCTGGTTATTAGAAACACCGTTGATATTATCGACAGATGGAGTACATAACACTTTTCGGTCCTTGACCGAAGAGGGAGAAGATGACGGTCGGTTAAGACGCGTTTAAAATTCGGTTGAACATAGATATGATATAAGTACTTCGGTACATGCAATCATTCTTTTACCCAAGTCACATGGGGGCTCTTAAATTTATATGAGCTGTTTTATGATAAGTATTCTTCTTCTTAGTCGTTGCAAAGTTTATTATTATTATTATTATTATTATTATTATTATTATTATTATTATTATTATTATTATTATTATTATTATCTATCACTCCTTTTTTCGACATGAGCGTGTGGTCACTAGCCGGGGAGCCTAATTTCTCTCTCAAAGCCGCTAGAGTTTAGTTTACTAAACTGGCCTAATGAGAAGTATTCCGCCCTCGGGATAGGAGGTTGAAGCCGTAGACTGACCCGCTTGAAGTCTTGAGATTGGATGTATCATGTTAAAGCACGACAGAAGCACTTCTTTTGCTAAGGCCAATTTTCGGATTGGCACTGAATACTTGATCTTGTTCGGACGTCAAGTTTTTACTGAAACTTTTTGGTTTTCCAAGCTTGTGGCACTTTTAAACTATTTGTGTGTTTTCGGCACAAGTCTCGCAGTACAACGCCGGACACCTTTAGAGATTCGACAAAAACATCCTCGGATATTGCTATATATGCATCGGTTTCGAATTGTGTCTTCGGTCAATAGTTGGGTTGCCCGGCTCCTGCGCTTGCCTCCTACGTTCCGCTTTGTTCGGCTAGGTGTGCAAAGGGAGAACCACTACAATTGTGCTTCCAGCTCACATGGTTAAGCACCTCAGTGGAGAAAGCCGAAAACTCACTGTCACAATAAGCGTAAACTGGTCAGCGATCCGATGACAGTGTTAAATGACGGGCCATTCATAACAATGGCCGAAGTGTTTACGGCTTGACCTCGACTATCGTCGAACACTACTGGGGGCTATTAACTGGCCTCCCAAACTAAATCCTCGATATTTTGCACTTACATTGGAGCTGAGGTTTCATGATCATGCTTAGCATGACAACCCAAAGAAAGGAACCGATAGCGGGACTATTTTCTTTGGAAGACATTTCTTCTGTTAAACAGTAATATAACATATCTCTCTGCGTACCTTTGTTTATAAAACCGTATGGCCAGATTGCCTTGTTTGTCGTAAATCCTTGCTCTCATAAAGGCTTTATAAAGTAGGACAAACACTCCTCGGCTATTGGCCGAGGAGGTGGAAGCCGATGGTCGGTCAACAAAGTTTTGTACAATGCGGATCCGAGCATTAATGACGTAAAGCACTTGGATACATAGAGTCATTACACATAATTTGTGATTTTACTATGCATATCAATCCTTAATTCGGCCACCCGTGGCCGCATTAAGGCTCGGGGGCTGCTGGGCTTCGGGCTTATTATTTACAAATATTAAAGGGGCACATCGATCCGCTGATCTGGTGTTGTCACCCGACCAGTGTCTCGGGGGCTACTGCATTTCCTGTCCAATGCAGAAAATTTTATGTGCAATATAGTTTCCGAGGAGATTTTGATCCTCAGGTTGGTCGGCCGCACCCAACCTGAGTCTCGAGGACTGAGCATGCCGCTTTTTGTGTCCCGAAGTATTCTGCCGAGCTAGGACTTGATCCTCAGACCGATTTTGCAAATCAACCTAAGTCTCAGCGGCTACTGGGATCAGCGGTCGTATGTCATCCTTCATGTGCATCTCGGGTTTTAGACCGATACCCGCCTTGAGGGCTACTGGCTATATATCTCGGCAGAGAATAAATTGCACCAATCAAAAATATTGACAAAAATCGGCCCACATTCGGGGTGGTGCACCACCTCGGAAGCTGTCCGACATAAAGCTCGGGCGCTAGTGGCTGGCTCCATAGAGGGCATTTCCGGCATTAAGCTTGGCTAAACTCCTTCAAACTTCTTTGAACCAAGGTGATTTACGACACCTCAGATACAGTCCGGCGTTGGAGCTCGGATACAGTCCGGCGTTGGAGCTCGGATACATAGTCCGGCGTTGGAGCTCGGATACATTCCGGCGTTAGAGCTGGGAAGCAGTCCGGCGTTGGTGCTCGGCTGCAAAAGATACCTCGAATGCAGTCCGGCGTTAGAACTCGGACGCAAGAGGACACTGCCTCCCGGGAGCAACTTCAAACCCGAGGTGTGGCATAAAAATAACAAGGCATTGATAATGGCTGGAAACTTAAAGGGGCTCCTCGGATACCCGACGTGTGAACTCGTCGAATGCATTTCGGCAATCCTCAAGATCGAAGATGAGAACATTTGTTGAACCAGTTTTCAAGACCGACAACCGAAGATGAAGAATGGTTCAGAAGAATCGAGGAGCGTCCCTAACTTGAAGACCGGTTCAGGGGGCTACTGATGGTGTCATGGACTAGGGGGTACTCACCACGTCATCTCCCGATCTGTTAGATTGGGCCGAGGACCACCATGGCCGTATACTCATGGGCCAGTTCGGACAGCTGCCGCATACAAGGAAGATTCCACAAGACTTGGCGATCAAGACAAGGACTCCTCCCCACCGGCGTATTCGGCTAGGACTCTTGTTATCCTAGGCCTCTGGTGCATTATATAAACCGAGGCTAGGCTAGTCGATAGAACATACCCAACAACAATCATACCATAGGCTAGCTTCTAGGGTTTAGCCTCTCTGATCTCGTGGTAGATCTACTCTTGTACTACCCATATCATCAATATTAATCAAGCAGGACGTAGGGTTTTACCTCCATCAAGAGGGCCCGAACCTGGGTAAAACATCATCTCCCTGCCTCCTGTTACCATCCGCCTTAGACGCACAGTTCGGGACCCCCTACCCGAGATCCGCCGGTTTTGACACCGACAGGAAGACTTTGGGAAAGTCTTGTTGATCATGCTCTAAAAAATAGAAACTTTAGTGCTCACGAGAATTGCTGCCAGTTTTTTGGAGAGTGCTATTTAGTTAACTCTTTTTGCAGATGATTAATAGATAAATTCCTCAGGTCCAGCAATTTATTTGAGAATTTTATGAGTTCCAAAAGTATACGTTTGATGCAGATTACTACAGACTGTTCTGTTTTTGACAGATTCTGTTTTTCATGTGTTGTTTACTTATTTTGATGAATCTATGGCTAGTAAAATAGTTTATAAACCATAGAGAAGTTGGAATACAGTAGGTTTAGCACCAATATAAATAAAGAATGAGTTCATTACAGTACCTTGAAGTGGTGATTTATTTTATACTAACGGAGCTTACGAGTTTTCTGTTAAGTTTTGTATTGTGAAGTTTTCAAGTTTTGGGTAAGGATTCGATGGACTATGGAATAAGGAGTGGAAAGAGCCTAATATTGGGGATTCCCAAGGCACCCCAAGGTAATATTCAAGGACAACCAGGAGCCTAAGCTTGGGGATGCCCCGGAAGGCATCCCCTCTTTCGTCTTCGTTCATCGGTAACTTTACTTGGAGCTATATTTTCATTCACCACATGATATGTGTTTTGCTTGGAGCTTCAATTTATTTTTTTAGTATTTGCTTGCTGTTATTTAGAACAATGTTTTGCATCTTTTATTCCAATAAAAGTGGCATTGATAGCCTTTACTATGCCTATGTTACAAGTCTTCATGTTGCTGTTTGAAAACAGAAAGTTTACCCCTGTTACAATAATTCCCTAGAAAAGTCAGAATATGATAAAATGTTGAAACCTTTTGCATATTAAGATCTGATAAATTTACTACAGTGGTAATTTTCTTTAATAATTTTTGGAGCTAGGGAAGTATGGATTTTGCTGCTTTCTCTACAGACTGTCCTGTTTAGGCAGATTGCTGTTATGTTTGCATTGTTTGCATATGGTTGCTTCTTTAATGATTCTATTTGAGGATAGGACTATTAAATATGCAGAGGCATTTAGTACTAAATTTTGAATGATAATTTTAGTGATTTGCTACAATAGAGGATGATAAGGTTTTGCAGTGATTTATACTAACTTATCTCACGAGTCCTTGTTGAGTTTTGTGTGGATGAAGCTTTTGAGATTTAGGGAGACAATGATATGAGAGGAATTAAGCAGACACAAAAGATCAAGCTTGGGGATGCCCAAGGCACCCCAAGATAATATTTCAAGAAGTCTCAAGCATCTAAGCTTGGGGATTCCCCGGTTGGCATCCCACCTTTCTTCTTCAACAACTATCGGTTAGTTTCGGTTGATCCTAAGTTTTTGCTTCTTCACATGATGTTTGCTATTCTTAGATGTCATTTTATTTTGATTTGCTTGCTGTTTGAATAAATTACCAAGATCTGAAATTATTAAATGTTAGAGAGTCTTCACATGGTTGCATAATATTTCAACTACTCATTGATCTTCACTTATATCTTTCGGAGTAGTTTGTCATTTGCTCTAGTGCTTCACTTATATATTTTTAGAGCTAGGTGGTGGTTTTATTTTGAAGAAATAAATGAACTCTCATGCTTCACTTAGATTATTTCGAGAGTCTTAAATAACATGGTAATTTGCTTAAAATCCTAATATGCTAGGTATTCAAGAATAGTAAAATTCTCTTATGAGTGTGTTGAATACTATGAGAAGTTTGATACTTGATAATTGTTTTGAGATATGGAGATGGTGATATTAGAGTCATGCTAGTTGAGTAGTTGTGAATTTGAGAGATACTTGTGTTGAAGTTTGTGATTCCCGTAGCATGCACGCATGGTGAACCGTTATGTGATGAAGTCGGAGCATGATTTATTTATTGACTGTCTTCCTTATGAGTGGCGGTCGGGGACGAGCGATGGTCTTTTCCTACCAATTTATCCCCCTAGGAGCATGCACGCAGTACTTTGTTTCGATAACTAATAGATTTTTGCAATAAGTATGTGAGTTCTTTATGACTAATGTTGAGTCCACGGATTATATGCACTCTCACCGTTCCACCATTGCTAGCCTCTCTAGTACCACGCAACTTTCGCCGGTACCATAAACCCACCATATACCTTACTCAAAAGAGCCACCATACCTACCTATTATGGCATCTCCATAGCCATTCCGAGATATATTTCCATGCAACTTTCCACCATCTAGTTCATCATGACACATTCATCATTGTCATATTGCTTTGCATGATCATGTAGTTGACATCGTATTTGTGGCAAAGCCACCGTTCATAATTCTTTCATACATGTCACTCATGCATCATTGCACATCCCGGTACACCCCCGGAGGCATTCATATAGAGTCATACTTTGTTCTAGTATCGAGTTGTATCATTGAGTTGTAAATAAATAAAAGTGTGATGATCATCATCAATAGAGCATTGTCCCAAATAAAAAAAGAGAAAGGCCAAATAAAAAAAGAGAAGGGACAATGCTACTATCCTTTTACCACACTTGTGCTTCAAAGTAGCAACATGATCTTCATAGTAGACAGTCTCTTGTTTTGTCACTTTCATATACTAGTGGGAATCTTTCATTATAGAACTTGGCTTGTATATTCCAATGATGGGCTTCCTCAAAATGCCCTAGGTCTTTGTGAGCAAGCGAGTTGGATGCACACCCACTAGTTTCTTTTGTTGAGCTTTCATATACTTATAGCTCTAGTGCATCCATTGATAACTATTGTTGGGCATCTCCATAGCCCGTTGATACGCCTAGTTGATGTGAGACTATCTTCTCCTTTTTGTCTTCTCCACAACCACCATTCCATTCCACCTATAGTGCTATATCCATGGCTCACGCTCATGTATTGCATGAAGATTGAAAAAGTTTGAGAACATAAAAAGTATGGAACAATTGCTTGGCTTGTCATCGGGGTTGTGCATGATTTAAATACTTTGTGTGGTGAAGGTGGAGCATAGCCAGACTATATGATTTTGTAGGGATAGCTTTCTTTGGCCATGTTATTTTGAGAAGACATAATTGCTTAGTTAGTATGCTTGAAGTATTATTGTTTTTATGTCAATATTAAACTTTTGTCTTGAATATTATGGATCTGAATATTCATGCCACAATTAAGAAGAATTACATTGAAATTATGCCAACTAGCATTCCACATCAAAAATTATCTTTTTATCATTTACCTACTCGAGGACGAGCAGGAATTAAGCTTGGGGATGCTTGATACGTCTCCAACGTATCTATAATTTTTGATTGCTCCATGCTATATTATCTACTGTTTTGGGCAATATTGGGCTTTATTATCCACTTTTATATTATTTTTGGGACTAACCTATTAACCGGAGGCCCAGCCCAGATTTGTTGTTTTATGCCTATTTCAGTGTTTTGAAGAAAAGGAATATCAGACGGAGTCCAAACGGAACGAAATCAACTAGAGAAGTTATTTCTGGAACGAAAGCCACCCGATGGACTTCGACCCCACGTCAAGGAAGGAAGGAAGGAAGGAGGAGCTCACTAGGGTATGGGGCACGCCCCCTGCCTCGTGGGGCCCTCGTGGCTCCCCTGACGTGCTTCTTCTGCCTATATAACTCCATATACCCTAAAACTTCCAAAACATACAATAGATCGGGAGTTCCGCCGCCAGAAGCCTCCGTAGCCACCGGAAGCCAATCTAGACCCGTTCCGGCACCCTGCCGGAGGGGGAATCCCTCTCCGGTGGCCATCTTCATCATCCCGGTGCTCTCCATGATGAGGAGGGAGTAGTTCTCCCTCGGGGCTGAGGGTATATACCAGTAGCTATGTGTTTGATCTCTCTCTCTCGTGTTCTTGATTTGGCACGATCTTGATGTATCGCGAGCTTTGCTATTATAGTTAGATCCTATGTTTCTCCTCCCCCTCTTCTCTCTTGTAATGAATTGAGTTTCCCCTTTGGAGTTATCTTATCGGATTGAGTCTTTAAAGATTTGAGAACACTTGATGTATGTCTTGTCGTGGATATATATGGTGACAATGGGATACCACGTGCCACTTGATGTATGTTTTGGTGACCAACTTGCGGGTCCACCCATGAACCTATGTATAGGGATTGGCACATGTTTTCGTCGTGATTCTCTGGTAGAAACTTTGGAGCACTCTTTGAGGTCCTTTGTGTTGGTTGAATAGATGAGTCTGAGATTGTGTGATGCATATCGTATAATCATACCCACGGATACTTGAGGTGACATTGGAGTATCTAGGTGACATTAGGGTTTTGGTTGATTTGTGTCTTAAGGTGTTATTCTAGTACGAACTCTAGGGCTATTTGTGACAATTATAGGAATAGCCCAATGGATTGATTGGAAAGAATAACTTTGAGGTGGTTTTGTACCCTACCATAATCTCTTCGTTCGTTCTCCACTATTAGTGACTTTGGAGTGACTCTTTGTTGCATGTTGGGGGATAGTTTTATGATCCAATTATGTTAGTATTGTTGAGGGAACTTACACTAGTGAAAGTATGAACCCTAGGCCTTATTTCCTAGCATTGCAATACCGTTTACGCTCACTTTTATCATTAGTTACCTTGCTGTTTTTATAATTTCAGATTACAAATACCTTTACCTACCATCCATATACCACTTGTATCACCATCTCTTCGCCGAACTAGTGCACCTATACAATTTACCATTGTATTGCGTGTGTTCAGGACACAAGAGACTCTTCGTTATTTGGTTCAAGGGTTGCTTGAGAGAGACCATCTTCATCCTACGCCTCCTACGAGTTGATAAACCTTAGGTCATCCACTTGAGGGAAATTTGCTACTGTCCTACAAACCTCTGCACTTAGAGGCCCAACAACGTCTACAAGAAGAAGGTTGTGTAGTAGACATCAAGGGGTAGTTCGGTCGGGGATTATTCCTGATTTCCAAATGTCGACCCGTCGCTGGGGTTCCAGGCCCGATCCATGACATGAGGAAAGGGTTCGGCCGAGAGTGACTCTTGGCGTCCGAACACCGCATCTACATTGATGCCAGATGTCGGTTCTATATCCGGTGTATCTCATAGTAGGGGTCCTAAGCTAGGCTTCTTGGAGCGATGGTAACATGGACACAGGATTTTACCCTATGTCCTGCTTTTGATTGTATTGATATGAGGGTAGTACATAGTACATGTATCTACCACGAGATTGTAGCAATGAATATGAGATTTTCTATTGACTAGCCTGGCCTCGGTTTATATATGCACCGTAGGCCTAGGGTTTAGAGGAGTCCTTGTCTTGTGCGCCAAGTCTTGTGGAATCCTCCTTGTATTCGGCATGGGTTGCCCGAAGTGGCCCATTAGTGAATCCTCATGGGGGTCCTCGGCCCGACCCACTAGTGGGGAGACGACATGGTGAGTACCCCCTAGTCTAGGACACCATTAGTAGCCCCCTGAACTAGTCTTCAAGTTGGGGACGCTCCTTGATTCTTCCGAACTGTTCTTCATCTTTGGTCGTCGGTCTTGAAAACTGGTTCAACAAATCTTTGATCTTGAGGATCGCCGAAGTAAATCCGAAAAGTTTACACGTCGGGTATCCGAGAAGCCCCTTTAAGTTCTCGACCTTTATTAATGCCTTGTTATTTTTTACGCCACACCTCGGGTTTGAAGTGTTTCCCGTGCGGCGGCGTCCTCTCACATCCGAACTCCAACATCAGACTGCATTCGAGGTATCTTTTGCAGCCGAGCACCAACACCGGACTGTATTCGAGCCCCAACGCCGAACGGTATCCGAGCTCCAACATCGGACTATATCCGAGCTCCAATGTCGGACTATATCCGAGGTGTCATAGATCACCTTGGCTTGAGAAAGTCAAAGGAGTTTAACCGAGCTTTTAATGCTGAAAATTCCCACTATAGAGCCAACCACTTGCACCCGAGTTTTATGCCGAAGTGCTTCCGAGGTGATGCTCCACCTCGGGCTTGGGCTGATTGTTCACGGATTTTATTTCCAATTGATGCAATTTATTTACTGATGAGATATATAGCCAGTAGCCCTCAAGGTTTGTGTTGTCCTAAAAATCCGAGATGCACGTTAGAGGAGATAGTGATCGGCGAACGGGCCCTTGAGAGAGGGTTTTGAGAAGTAGCCGTAATATATTAGCTTGATGTCGGATAAGTCCCAGTTGGTACCTATTGTTGTCCGAAGACGTGTTTGCCCATAGTTCGGTCAAGCCGAACACTGAGCACTTTGAATTTTCTATATTGAATAGGCAATGAAGTAGCCCCCGACACACTGGTCAGGTGGCAACAACAGATCAGGGGATAAATGTGCACCTTTAATACTAGTAAATGATAAGCCCAAAGCCCAGTAGCCCCCGAGCCTTAATGTGGGCACGGGTGGCCAAACTAAGGATCGATATCCGGAGTAAAATCACAAATTATGTGTAATGATTCTACGTGCTCCCTTTACCGCCTAGCTGAACAAACGGGAACGTAGGGGTAAGCACAGGACCTAGGCAACCCAGCTTGGCCAAAATCTTAAGTGAAATTCATGCTTATATATGGCTTTATAACGATAATTACGGAAGGCAGTGCTTCTTTATTGAATACAAACACTGATCATATATGTTTATTTTGACTTTGTTGCGACCGTTTATCAGTTGAAAGTGGCTCATCGTCGGCTTCTACCCCTTTGTAGATACTACACAGGGTGTTTCCGCAGTAACAAAACAACCCTCAGCCGATGTCTCGGTAACCGAAGGTGGTTGTGTTTGCGGAAACAAGGCAATGAGATATGCGGGCTTTATAACTTTCACTTAGTCACAGGAGCTTTAAACTGGGGAAACTAGCTACAAGCCCCAGGTTAGTGTTCAGCACCGACTGAAGTCTAGCCATTAACACTTCGGTCAATGTTATGAAAGGTCCATCGTTTAACACGGAGTAATCAGTATCGATCTATAGTTTGACACCGTCATCGGATCACTGACCAGTTTACGCCCATTGTGATAGTCAGTTTTCGGCTTTCTCCACTGAGGTGCTTAACCGTTCGAGTTGGAAGCACAGTTGTAGTTGTTCTCCCTTTGCACACCTACCCAAACAAAGCGAAACGTAGGAGGCAAGCACAGGAGCCGGGCAACCCAACTATTTACTGAAGACACAATTCGAAACCGATGCATATATAGCAATACCCGAGAATGTTTTTGCCGAATCTCTAAAGGTGTACAGCATGGCACTACGAGACTTATGCTGGAAACACACAAATAGTTTAAAAGTGTCATAGGCTTGGAAAACCAAAAACTTCAGTAATAACTTTACGCCCGAACTAAATCAAATAATTTGGTGTCAATCCGAAAATTGGTCTTAAATTTTTTGTGCTTCTATCGTGCATTAATATGACACATCCGATCTCAAGTCTTCAAGCGGGTCAGCCGACGGCTTCAACCTCCTTATCCCGAAGGCGGAGTGCTTCTCCAAGGCCATTTTGGTGAACTAAACTCGAGCGACTTTAGAGAGAAGCAAGGCTATCCAGCTATTGACCATACACTCGAGTTGAAAAAGGAGTGGTAGAAAAAGACTTTGCAACGACCAAGAAGAAAACACATTTACTATAAAACGGCTAATATAAATTTAAGAGCCCCTAGTTAACATGGACAAGGAAGTGTTTTTAACAAACAACGTTTGTTGACAAACTAAGTTTTAAACACAAATATAATGCTTCGTCGAACCGAACAAGAATTTAAAAGAACTGAGTATGGAAGTGACTTAGCTGGTTAATGTGCTCGGTGTGACTTGGGCCGAGCTTATAGTGGCTCAAGGTCCCAACCCCCAAGCCGGTCCCGAGGTAGCAGAGCGGAGAGCTCGGCACTCCGAAGTGGCGACATAGCATGGCCAATGCAGGCCGGCAGTGTGACACCGAAGTTCCTGGCATGGGTTAATGAAGTGATGACGAAGCCCTCGGTCCAGCGGAGGTGATGTGGTACGTCGGTACGCCGAGGTGATAGCACTGCCTGACCCGGATCATTTACCTGTGCACAGAAAATAGTGCAAGCTGGAGATAATAGTAATAATTATAAATTAAAAAATTTCATAGCATAATGAATAATTTATGCAAAGTGAGTAATAAAAGAAATATGTCCCATGTGCTGAACACTCGATGAGGTAGAGCTCTCTCAACGATGTCAAAGTCCCCGAGGCAACCGAACATGTCGGTATGGCAATTCGGCCAGCCGATTTACGCCGATTGGGACGACGACGTCGGCTTGTCGAAGTGACCGCGTGACGCAGTCGAAGTCGATTACCTACACATGTAAAATAGTGCAGTCCAAAAAATAATAATATAAATAAATATATATATATATATAAATCCTCACATAATTAATTTATGCAAAATAAATTTTTTAAAGGGATGTGGCCTGGCGTCGAAGCCAATGTCGGTGCGGGGCGTCGGCGTGACAAAGCATGTATTCACAGGGCGGTCTGAGTCCCTGATGAGGCGTTCGCCGCACTGTGGATGGGAAAGTGACCGAACCGTCATGTAGCCATCATTAATGCGGCCGTCATTTGGTAGACCTGTGTATAGATGATGGAACAAACCAGAGTAATAATTCCTCGCAAAAAATAAACCCATGCAAGAAAAGATTACTAGGATTAATAGCACCTGGTTTATCAGTTATAGCAATCTGAAGAAAGGTTACTCCCAAAATTGGGACTCATGTTGCACACCTATTTCCTGATGGGCAATGAAGCGACAGCCTGGCGATGCTGACAAAGGTTGGCTCGCCAAGGTAAAGCCCCCGGTCCAACTAACGTGCGAAGCTGGTCGGCTGGTGATGTTGAAGTCTCTGGAGTAGGTCGATGAAGAGATGGCGAAGCCCTAGGTCCAGTCGAGGTGACGGAGCAGGTCGGCAAGGAGACGTTGCAGGTGCCATGTCAGCCGAGGTGTTGAATCAGTTCAGCATGATGGACATCGGCTTGAAGAAGCAACAGTGCAGCCATGCCAACGCAGGTCGTGACTTGTGACGCGGTCAATGTCGGCTTGATGAAGTGACCGTGCGACGATGCCGAACTTTTGTTCGGCTCACCGAGATGATGATCCGAAGAAGTTGAGCTCGGCTCAACAAAGCGATGATGTGTCTAGCACAGGTTGGCAGACATGGAGCAATGTTACCGGACTGGTTTGACACCAGCGTGATGATGAAGAATACCTCAGAGAAGGCTTAAAATTTTATGGGCACATGTTTAAAAACAATGCACAATACCCTAGAAAGAGATTCTTCCAAAAAGGTTGTCCAATATCCCGTTCATGAAGAAAGATGAACTCAGGTCGGATTCGTATTCGCGTAGAAAATAGATCCGAAAAGTAATGCACTAATCGGAAGGTTGCCGGAGTTTGAATGGTCGGATCGAGCTGAAATTTTGAGATGTGGAAGATATGCAAATTTCGCAGAAGATGAACGGTTGGATCTTCCAAGTAACCTCCGAGCTAGGCTCTAGAGACCACGCCCTAAAATCATCCAGATTCCCGTCCAGACTCAACAGGCCTCTAGTATATCATAGATCGTCGGAGATTCCTCCATCGAAACGCGACAAAATTTTACAGGGTTGTTGTAAACTCAATTCCGCACAATACCACCAAAGCAATCATCAAAGCGATGCTCGAGGAGGCGGTGGCAGCAGATACAGGTTTGCTATCCAGAAAAACAGCACGATCGCCCGAGGGCAATGTTGACGTTGAGCCCCCGAGCTCCATCGATGATTCCTCCATGATCTTGATAGATATCAGAGTTGATGATGAAGGCCCTCGTCCGAACATAATGATCTGAGATAGAGCACACTCCTCGGTTGAGCCAAGGTGCCTAGTTGAGTCAGCGACGAAGATGCCGACATCGACAATAAAGCTTCGTTCTGACGCGTAGATCGCGTCGGAGATGAACCGAATTCCCATCGCACCGTGGCGACTACCTGATGGCTCTCAATGAAAGCACCAATGTCGGTTCTATATCCGGCGTATCTCATAGTAGGGGTCTGAAAGTAGGCATTTTGGAGCGATGGTAACATGGACACATGATTTTACCCAGGTTCGGGCTCTCTTGAAGAGATAATACCCTACGTCCTGCTTTTGATTGTATTGATATAAGGGTAGTACATAGTACAGGTATCTACCATGAGATTGTAGTAATGAATATGAGATTGTCTATTGACTAGTCTGGCCTTGGTTTATATATGCACCATAGGCCTAGGGTTTAGAGGAGTCCTTGTCTTGTGTGCCAAGTCTTGTGGAATCCTCCTTGTATTCGGCATGGGCTGCCCGAAGTGGCCCATTAATGAATCATCATGGGGGTCCTCGGCCTGACACACTGGTCGGGAGACAACGTGGTGAGTATCCCCTAGTCCAAGATAGTGTCACCTGAGGCTAGGTCTTCGGCGGGCGCCGTTAGCGCGGCTGAAGGGGATTCCCGGCCTCCGAGCAGGGTGGAGCTATTCGATCTCAAGGCTAGCAGGGGGTTTGAGGCCAATCCGTAGATCGGATCGGGGGAAAGCTCTGGAGCAGGCATAGCGAGACCCATAGGGGTACCGGGCAAGGCTGCGAATCCGGCAAGGACCAGATCGTCTCGAGCGTCCGTGACGTACTCCAAGTTTCCGAATCTAATCCGGTGCTTAGGGGCAAAACTATTGATTTGGTCTAGATGACCAGTTGGGTTGGCCTGCAGCACGATGGTGCCGAACGCGAAGAGCTGGCTGGGGACAAAGAGGTCCCCAGAGTTGACGCCATCTCCGATGATCAGGCGAGCCATCGATCCTTCGGTGACCAACAGTGGAACTCTCAATGAAAGCACCAATGTCGGTGTCAAAACCGATGGATCTTGGGTAGGGAGTCCCGAGAAGTGGATCTAGGATCAATGGGGAACAAGGGATGATGAGCACGGTGTTTACCCAGGTTCGGGCCCTCTCTAAGAGGTAAAGCCCTACGTCCTGCTTGATTTTATTTGATTTTTATGGTATGGTTACAGAGTCGATCTACCTCGAGATCAGGCGGGCTAAACCTTAGGTTGCAGGGGTGCTGGATGTTGCTCGAGCCCTAAAGACTAAAACCCTCTGGTTTATATAGACACCAACAGGGTTAGGGTTACATGTGATCGGTTACAACAAAGGAAAGATCACGCTAGATCTTGACTTGGAGGGCACACCACGACTCCAAAGATCTCCTGTCTGGTCACGGGTCCATGCCCAAGTTCAGCTCCATACTAGCCCATTAGTCCGGCCATAAGAAATAGGTCGGCGGCGCGAGGACCCCTTAATCCAGGACTCCCTCACTCATGACGAGTGTGTCGAGCGCCGAGCGGGTCACGTGACCCAGACGAAACCCATGGGTCGCGGCTAGCGCCACCATCGACCCTGGCGCCCACAAGCAGCAGGACTCATCCAAGCACCACTCCGGGCAGCCGGATGGCCGCGCCACCACAGCCTCTTCCTTCCTCGCCCATCATGGGCTGCCAAACGCGCAGGCCGCGCTGCTCGTGGAGCGTGAGCTGCTCCGCTACCGCCCAGCCGAAGCCGGCTACAATGCTTGGCTTGGCCGCATCACACCGAGCTCATCAACACCGTCGGAGATGCCCCGGTGCCCTCCCACTCGCTCCGCCCACTACCGTCTCACGCCGGGGGTGTGGCGCACGGCGGGCCTGCACCACCTCCCTTGTGCAACGATCCCGGCGAGCACAGGTGTGATGCGCTGATGGCTCGTGTCTGCGTGAGTTTTTCCCCGAAGAGGAATGAATGATGCAACACAACTATGGTAGGTATTTCCCTCAATGATAAAACCAAAGTTATCAAAACAGTAGGAGAACCAAGCACTACTATGTAAACGGTATCTGCACACAAAGAACAAATACTTGCAACGCGACGCATAAGAGGAGTTGTCAATCCCTCTTGGGTAAAAGATAGAGTGATTTGTATGATTTTGTGTAAATAGATCTCTCCATAAAACAAAATAAAATAAATAAATAAAAAGTGCAGCAAGGTATTTTTGGGTTTTTAGAATAATAGATCTAAAAATAAAAGCAAATAAAAATAGATCTCAAAGCAGATATGATAAAGGATAGACCCGGGGGCCGTAGATTTCACTAGTGGCTTCTCTCGAGAAAATAGCATAGGGCGGGTAAACAAATTACTCTGGGGAAATTGATAGAACTTCAAATAATTATGAAAATATCCACGCAATGCTCATTATATAGGCATCACATCCAAGATTAGTAGACCGACTCCTGCGTGCATCTACTACTATTACTCCACACATCGACCACTATCTAGCATGCATCTAGTGTATTACGTTCATGGAGAAATGGAGTAATGCAATAAGAACGATGACATGATGTAGACAATATATATTCATGTAGGAATAGACCCCATCTTGTTATCCTTAATAGCAACGATCAATATGTCTCTTGCTGCCCCTTCTGTCACTGGGAAAGAACACCGCAAGATCGAACCCATCACAAAGCACCTCTTCCCATGGGAGGAAAAAATGATCTAGTCAGCCTAACTGAACCAAAGATTCAAAGAAGAAATACGAGGCTATAAGTAACCATGCATATAAGAGATCAAAACTCAAATAACTTTCATGGATAAAATATATCTGATCATAAACTCAAAGTTCGTTGGATCCAGACAAACACACCACAAAAAGAGTTACATAAAATAGATCTCCAAGAGACCATTGTATTGAGAATCAAAAAGAGAGAACAAGCCATCTAGCTACTGCCTACAAACCCGTAGCTCCACAATGAACTACTCACGCATCATCTGAGAGGCACCAATGAGGATGATGAACCCCTCTTTGATGGTGTCTAGATTGGATCTCGTGGTTCTGGAACTTTCAGCAGCTGGAATTGTGTTTCGTCGACTCCCCTAGGGTCTCTAGATTTTTGGGGTATTTATAGAGCAAAGAGGCGGTGCAGGAGGCCACTGAGGTGGGCACAACCTACCAGGGCACGCTTGGGCCTCTAGGCGCTCCCAGGTGGGTTGTGCCGCCCTCGGGGCACCCCCCGTGGTACTTCTTTGGCCCATCTTATGTCTTCTGGTCTAGAAAAAATCTCCAAAAATTTCGCTGCGTTTGGACTCCGTTTGGTATTGATTTTATGCATAGTAAAAAACAAGCAAAAAAGAGCAATTGGCACTGGGCACTATTGATGACCCACAAGTATAGGGGATCAATTGTAGCTCTTTTTGATAAGTAAGACTATTGAACCCAACGAGGAGGAGAAGGAAATGACAAGTAGTTTTCACTAAGGTAGTATCTACAAGTAGTTTGATAGCAAGATAGTTTGATAGCGAGATAGTTTGATAAGTGGCGAGTAGTTTGATAAGTGGCGAGTAGTTTGATAGCAAGATAGTTTGTAACGAGCAAGTAACGATAATAGTAACAAGTATGCAGCAAGGTATCCCAATCCTTTTGAGGCAAAGGACATGCCAAAATGGTCTCTTATGATAAGCAAAGCGTTCTTGAGGGTACACAGGAATTTCATCTAGTCACTTTCATCATATTGGTTTGATTTGTGTTCGCTACTTTGATAATTTGATATGTGGGTGGACCGGTGCTTAGGTGCTGTTCTTACTTGAACAAACCTCCTACTTATGATTAACCCTCCCGCAAGCATCCGCAACTACGATAAAAGTATTAAGGATAAATCCTAACCATATCATTAAATTCTATGATCCAATCGGTCCCTTACGGAATAGTGCATAAACTGGGGTTCAAGTTTCTGTCACTCTCGCAATCCACCATCTATTTACTACTCCACAATGCATTCCCTTAGGCCCAAATATGGTGAAGTGTCATGTAGTCGACGTTCACATGACACCACTAAGGGAATCATGCCACACATACTCTCAAAATATCGAGCACATATCAAATTCACATGATTACTTGCAACATGATTTATCCCATGACCTCAAGAACAAAGGTAACTACTCACAATCAACAAACATGCTCATGATCAGGGGGGTATTAATATGCATAATGGATCTGAACATATAGTCTTCCACCAAATAAACCATATAGTAATCAACTACAAGATGTAATCAACACTACTAGTCACCCCCTAGCACCAATCTATAGTTCCGGTAACAAGATTCAATACAAGAGATGAACTAGGGTTTGAGATGAGATGGTGCTGGTGAAGATGTTTATGGAGATTGCCCTCCCCAAGATGGGAGAGTTGTTGGTGATGATGATGACGATGATTTCCCCTCCGGGAGGGAAGTACCCCCCAGCAGAATCGCTTCGCCGGAGGGCAAAAGCGCTCCTGCCCAAGTTCCGCCTCGAGGCGGCGGCGCTCCGCCCCGAAAGTATTATTGTGATTTTCTCTAGGTCAAAACCACTTATATACCAGAAGATGGGCACCGGAGGTGGGCTGAGGAGGGCGCAATACACCAGGGTGCGCCAGGGTTGGCCTGGCGCGCCCAGGTGGGTTGTGCCCACCTGGTGGCCCCCCTCTGGTACTTATTGGCCCCAATATTTCTTATATATTCCATAAAAAAATCTCCGTGAAGTTCCAACCCATTTGGAGTTGTGCAGAATAGGTGGCCTGACGTAGCTTTTTCAGGTCCAGATTTCCAGCTGCCGGAATTCTCCCTCTTGGTGTGTACCTTGCAAATTATGAGAGAAAAGGCATTAGAATAACTCCAAAAACCATTATTATGGATAAAATCATTGTAAATAACAGTAAGAAAACATGATGCAAAATGGACGTATCAGCTCCCCCAAGCTTAGACCTAGCTTGTCCTCAAGCGAAAACTAAAATTGAAAAACATGTCCACATGCTTTGAGAGAGAGGTGTCGATAAAAACAAAATACGGACATAGAAGCATCATGTTGATTATTATAACAACAATAAATATAAACATATGACTTTTATCATAGAATTTTCATCATATACTTCCTATGAATAAGTAATCGTTCATCACACAATCGAAGTATAAAGCAAAAACTCTATTAGTAACCAACAAACTATGTCTTGAGTCAACTTTGCAACTACAATTCGTCATCTTTTCAGGAAGGGTCATGTATCGGTGCCATTAGGCAAGTCCACATACTCAACCATCATATAGTCTTCTATGATTGCTAACGCTCACCTTGTACTCATGAACAAAATGTTTCAGCCGGACACATAGAAAGATAGGGGCTTATAGTTTCGCCTCCCAACTTACTCAGCTAAGGGTGATATCAACAATAATAACTCATGCTATCTATATTCAACTGGTCATATGTGCCTAGATCTTTCCTCACCACATGATGCTTGACAAAAGAATAAATAAAAAGAAATAGAAGGAAAACTTTGACTCTTTGCATAAAAGTAAATACATATAAATAAAAGATAGGCCCTTCGCAGAGGGAAGCAGAGGTTGCCATGTGATTTATTTGTTTGCATGATCAATCCCTTAGTGCAAGATAACATCATGTTGTATTGCCCCTTAAGATGACAACCATTATTATGCAGTCTATCACTTTTATTCTTTGTCATCCAAGTTCTACAACACTCAATTTTCTCTTATACTAAATAATCGTACATATTTATAAGCAATTTTTATTGCCTTTTTGCACCGATGACAACTTACTTGAGGGATCTTGTTCAATCCATAGGTAGGTATGGTGGACACTTGAAAAATATTTGGGTTTATGGGTTTTTGGATGCACAAGTAGTATCTCTACTTAGTACGGAATTTTTGGCTAGCAAAGATAGGGGGAAGCACCACATGTTGAAGGATCTATGATAATATGACTTTGATGTGAATATAAACAAACATAAACCATTAAGTTGTCTTCCTTGTCCAATATCAACAATTTTGGCATATAATATTTTGATGAGGGCTCACAATCACAAAAGATTTCTAGGATAGTATATTTATATGTGAATCTTCCCTTCCCTTATTAATTCTTTCATGAGTTGCATCATTGACTAATGCTATGTTTGTCAATCTCTAATAAAAGTTTCTTACTTATACTTTTACTTATGTGGTGCAATCACCTACCATAGGATTAGTATATGATCATATTGATTTATTTCCTCTCTTCTATTTATTTCCTTTCCCTTTTTATTTATTTCTTATTTCTTTTCTTTATTTGCAACATGAAAGTAAAGAAAGTAAAAAACTCAAACTAGCTTCATTATATAACTTGCACATGATTACAATGATAGATCACTAAGCAAACTTCTAGAAGAAGAAGAAAAGATTGAACTAAACTTTATTCATCTAAGCAAAAGGTTGAACTAAAATAAGTAAAAGTAAAAAGATAGTGGGATGATACGATACCGGGGCACCTCCCCCATGCTTGGCGGAAGCCAAGGGGAGTGCCCATACCCGATACTTACTTCGCCTTTGGTGGTGAAGAAGAGATCTTATCCTTAAGGGTCAAGAGGTCCTGCAGCCGACGGATGATGCTCCGGAGATAGGCAATATGCTCTTGATGCAAAATATTTTCGCGAGTGAGATGCTTATTTTGTATACGAACTGCTTCAAAGACATGAAAAGCTTCAATCTCAGTAGGAGTAAGGTGAGTAAGATAGGGTTTAAGAATATCTTCCTCCTCCTCCTCGGCCAACAGTTCTTGTGTTGCCACCAGGGATGGATCTATGGTAGCTTCCTTATCCTTGTCTCCCTTGTTAGCGTCTGTGGGATCCTCCCTCTTCGTCTCGATCTTCATCAGCCAAGCATCCTCTTCCATGTGGTTGGAGGAGTAGGAAGACATGATGCCTAGCTTGACAAATCTGACCAGAAACAGCAAGAAAAGAGAATAGAGAATTCTCTCCACGATACGGTGGTTAACAGGTTCGGGAAGTATATATAGATTTTTTTATCTTGGAGAACAAGCACATGGAAGAAAAACGGAGTACGGGAGGTGTCCCAGGTGGGCACAACCCACCAGGGCGCGCAGGCACGCCTTGGTGTATTGTGCCCACGAGGGGACGCTTCCTGGGAGTTTCTTTATTTGCAAAATTTTAAAATATTCCAAAACTTATAAAAAATATTTTTGCAGATTTTTCAGAGTTCGTTTACTTACCGTATAGCGTACCTCCTTATTTTGACTATTCTTGAGTGTTCCTGAAGGACTCTTTTATGTATTCTTCTGGTGTCAAAGTTTGGATAATATTACTTTCAACATTAATAAGCGTACCTGAGATGTAATGCTTTATTCGTTGTCCATTGACAACCTTTGGGTTAGTACCTTGGGAATTATTTATTTTGATGGCACCGAAACGGTAGACCTCCTCAATGACATAAGGGTCTTCCCATTTGGAGAGGAGTTTTCCTGCAAAGAATCTAAAATGAGAGTTGTACAAAAGAACATAATCTCCGACTTTAAACTCACGATTTTGAATTCTTTTCTCATGCCATCTTTTAACTTTTTCTTTGAATAACTTTGTATTTTCATATGCTTGGGTTCTCCATTCATCTAATGAGCTTATATCAAATAATCTCTTTTCACCAGCAAGTTTTAAATCATAATTGAGTTGTTTAACTGCCCAATATGCCTTGTGTTCTATCTCAAGAGGCAAATGACAAGCTTTTCCATAAACCATTTTGTAAGGAGACATACCCATAGGATTTTTATAAGCTATTCTATAAGCCCAAAGTGCATCATCTAATTTCTTAGAACAATTCTTCCTGTACCTATTAACAGTCTTTTGCAAAATTAATTTTATTTGTCTATTACTAAGTTCAACTTAACCACTAGACTAAGGATGATAGGGTGATACAGTTCTATGGTTAACATCATACTTAGCAAGCATTTTTACGGAAAGCACCATGAATAAAGTGTGAACCACCATCAGTCATTAAATATATAGGGACTCCAAACCTTGGGAAAATAACTTCCTTAAGCATTTTAATAGACGTGTTGTGGTCAACACTACTGGTTGGGATAGCTTCTACCCATTTAGTAACATAATCAACAACAACCAAAATATGTGTATACCCATTAGAGGAAGGAAAAGGTCCCATGTAATCAAATCCCCAAACATCAAAGCTTCAACAGCAAGTGAATAATTCATAGGCATTTCTTGACGCTTACCAATATTACCTATTCTTTGGCATTCATCACAAGAAGAGACAAACTTACGGGCATCCTTGAAGAGAGTAGGCCAATAAAATCCAGACTGCAATACCTTGTGAGCAGTTCTATCTCTAGCATGATGCCCTCCATAAGACTCAAAGTGACATTTCCATAGGATTTGTCCATGTTCATGCTCAGGTACACAATGTACAATAATACCATCTACTTCTTCTTTATAAAGATGTGGGTCATCCCAAAAGTAATCTCTTAAATCATAGAAGAATTTTTTCTTTTGTTGATAAGTAAAGCTAGCCGGCAAATATTTAGCAACAATGTAATTAGCATAGTCTGCATACCAAGGAGTACCATTAGCAACATTTATTGCAGCTAACTACTCATCGGGAAAACTATCATCAATAGGTAGTGGGTCATCAAGCACACTTTCAATCCTAGAAAAATTATCAGCTACGGGGTTCTCAGCTCCTTTTCTATCAATGATATGTAAATCAAATTCTTGTAACAAGAGAACCCAATGAATAAGTCTAGGTTTCGCATCTGTCTTTTCCATAAGATATTAAATAGCAGCATGGTATGTGTGAGCAGTTACTTTGGAATCAACAATATAAGGTCTAAACTTATGACAAGCAAACACAACTGCTAAGAATTCTTTTTCAGTAGTAGCATAATTTCTTTGAGCACTGTCTAGAGTTTTACTAGCATAATCAATAACATTCAATTTCTTATCAACTCCTTGTCCTAGAACAGCAACAACAGCATAATCACAAGCATCACACATAATTTCAAAAGGCAAGTTCCAATCAGGTGATTGAACTATAGGTGCGGTAATTAAGGCTTTCTTGAGTGTTTCTCTAACATCCCAAATTTTCAATTTGGAATGTTATACATAGGTCATTCATGCATATCATACTTTATGGCATTTTCGTTCCGCAATCCTCGAAATCCTAAGCAACTCAAGCACCCTCGGAGAGAGTTGGGGATTTCCCGGTTTTCATATTTGATTTTTATCAAATAATGAAATGAGGATCTTCGATTTTAATTATTTTCTCTTCGAAAAGTATTTTGTATTAAAAATATAAGAGAGGAGATAATGTGACTTCTCCAAAATAATTGGAATATTGGAGGAAAAATATTAAAATCATTTTTTTACTTTATTTGAGTTTATTTGGATTTTATTTGCATTAGAAAAATTGCACGTTTTCAAAATTGCATTTTAGGGCCAAGAAAATGTTCATCTCGTTCTAAATATTTTATTTAGACGGTGAAAATTTGTTTTGGCATTTTTAGATTTTTATTTTATTTTCTAGGATTTTATTTCTGTCGGCAAAATTGTTTTAAAAAAATCTCCAGCCGACTGGGCCGAAGCCCAGTCGGGCCGCCGGCCCAACCGCCGCCGCCGCCTTCCTCGCGTGCGTGCGCCGCCGCCGCCGATTCGGACAGGAGTCCGAGCCGGACTCCTCCTCCACCGCGCCTTGCCCCCTCCTTATATACGCGCAGCCCCGACCCCCACCACCACAACCACCACCGCCGCGCCGCCCCGTGCCGCCTGCCGCCGCCGAGCCCCGCCTCCCTGTCGCCCAACTCCGCCTCGCCGGAGGTACCACGCCGGATCCGAGCCGTCGGTTTTTTTAAAACCGTTCAGTTTTTTTAGAAACCCTAGTTCGTTTTTTAGATCGGTTCACCGGTTTTTCTCGGTTCTTCTAAATAGCGTCATTCATCTGTACGTTCGTTTTAACGAACGGTTTTCGCCCGTTAGTTACAGTTAACGAACGCTTGTTCGTTAATCTGTTCGTCAGTTTTCTTTTTGTCGGATTTATCTGCGATTAGTTTCGATCGCGATTTCTGATCCGATCTTAGTTTCTGTTTATCTTTTCGCTCGTCAGTCGGAATCAGGCGATTCAAGCGCCTAGATCTTTGTATCGAGACCCTCTTTCTGTTTAACCAACTTGCACAAGTTTTTGCTATTGTAAAATTTGACCTTAGTCCAGATTAGTAAACGGATCTTGTTTCTTTCGCCGTTTGAGTTTCGTTGCTCCGTTTGATTTGATTCTTTTTGCAAACCGGAGTTCTTAAGTTGAACTTTCTGGTCAACCTCTCTTATTTGAGTTTTGCTTGTGCATCTTTGCGTGTTGCTTATGTATGTTATTGTTTGTTTGCGATAGAAAACCCGGAGTGCGATGCGTGTTACTACGAGTCCCTAGGATTCGCGGATCATCAGCAAGGCAAGTAACACATTGATCATACTCTTTCCATACCCAGTTTTTATGCATTAGTTCAAATCCTCAAACATTGCATGATTAGGATGTCATTAACTTGTGGGTTGCGAAGTAGTTATTAAGGTAGAACCTATTGCCCTGTTACTATCAAACCTTGGGAGTTACTTCTACGTGTTGCTTATATTACTATGTTATACTATGCTCGTAGACGTGGTTTGGGTTTGAGTGAAATCCATGACAGATGTGAGATTGTTAATTAATGGTTCAACTTAAGGTGGCAACTTAAATAAACATTTGTGTGGATTGAGGCACCTGGGGAACCCAGTGTTGTCTGTTTTTGTTTGGAAATCCCGGGGTACCCGTGTGATCTTCCTATGGACCGCCACCCAGACTCAGAGGGAACTGAGATGATTCATGCTAGAAAATTCCGTGTGCAGCCACAAGCTATTATGGGCTTGTAACGCCCTCGATGCGGCTATATCTCCCACGTGTTGAAGCATGACTTAGAGGCATAACCGCATTGAAAGCAATGTCGCAAGTGAGGTAATCTTCACACAACCCATGTAATACATAAGGGAAAAGATACATAGTTGGCTTACAATCGCCACTTCACACAAATACATGAATAAAGCATTACATCATCCAAATACAATCAGGGCCTGACTACGGAGCCAAAATAAAAGAAGACTACCCCAAATGCTACACAGATCCCCGATCGACCCCAACTGGGCTCCACTACTGATCAACTAGAATGAAACAACACAAAGGACAAGATCTTCATAGAGCTCCTCCTTGAGCATGGTTGCATCATCTGCACGGACTCATCGGCACCTGCAAGCTGGGTTTTGAAGTAATTTGTGAGCCACAGGGACTCAGCAATCTCGCACCCTTGCGATCAAGACTATTTAAGCTTATGGGTAAGGTAAAGGTATGAGGTGGAGCTGCAGCAAGCGACTAGCATATATGGTGGCTAACATACGCAAATGAGAGCGAGAAGAGAAGGCAAAGCACGATCGAGAAGCTATGATCAAGAAGTGATCCTAGAGCAACCTACGTCAAACATAACTCCAACACCATGTTCACTTCTCGGACTCCGCCGGAAAGAGACCATCACGGTTACACATGCGGTTGATGCATTTTAATTAAGCTCAACTTCAGGTTTTCTACAACCGGATATTAACAAATTCCCATCTGCCCATAACCGCGGGCACGGCTTTCGAAAGATCAAATCCCTGCAGGGGAGTCCCAACTTAGCCCATGACAAGCTCTCACGGTCAACGAAGGAATAGACCTCCTCCTGAGACATTCCGATCAGACTCGGTATCCCAGTTCTACAAGACATCCTCGACAATGGTAAAACAAGTCCAGCAAGACCACCCGATGCGCCGACATCCCGATAGGAGCTGCACATATCTCGTTCTCAGGGCACACCGGATAAGCTAAGGTACGGGAGCCAATGTAACCCATGTTGCCAAGGGACGGCCCCGCACGGTGCTCTGGGTTGGACCAACACTTAGACAAGCACTGGCCTGGGGGTTTAAAATAAAGATGACCCTCGGGATGTGCGACTCCCAAGGGAAAAAGGCTAGGTGGCGAACGGTAAAACCAAGGTTGGGCCTTGCTGGAGGAGTTTTATTAAAAGCGAACTGTCAAGGGGTTCCCATTATAACCCAACCGCGTAAGGAACGCAAAATCCGGGAACATAACACCGATATGACGGAAACTAGGGCGGCAAGAGTGGAACAAAACACCAGGCATAAGGCCGAGCCTTCCACCCTTTACCAAGTATATAGATGCATTAATTAAAAAAGAGATATTGTGATATCCCAACAAAATATATCCATGTTCCAACACGGAACAAGCTCAAATCTTCACCTGCAACTAACAACGCTATAAGAGGGGTTGAGCAAAGCGGTAACATAGCCAAACAACGGTTTGCTAGGACAAGGTGGGTTAGAGGCTTGGCTCAACAATATGGGAGGCATGATAAGCAAGTGGTAGGTATCACAGCATAGGCATAGCAAAAGAGAGAGCAACTAGCAAGCAAAGATAGAAGTGATTTCGAGGGTATGATCATCTTGCCTGAAATCCTGCAAGGAAGAAGAATGAGTCCATGAAGAAGACAAACGGACGTCGACGAACGGGTCCTCACAAACGCGACGTTATCGGAACTAACCCGAAGAAGCAACATCGGAAAGAAGCAAACAACATAGTAAACAACCACCACATAAACATGGCATGATGCACAACCAAGTATGATGCATGTCCGGATTAAAGAGGCATGGCATGGCAAAGAGCACAAACAATCCTACAAATTAAGTGGAGCTCCGTATGCAACGAGTTGCATATTGACGGAACACCACATCAATTATTTAGTTCTCTCTCGGGTTAGGTACTCAACAATATTAAATGTTGTTAAACATGGCAAGAGGTGAGGCATAACAAAACTACATCATCTAAACAATTTAAATGGGGCCGGATATAACAAATAACGAATCCGGTAAATCCCCATATGCATTAGTAAATTAATGCAAACAACAATTTAAACATTCTTGAAGTTGTTATCGTGATGTAGATGACATGAACAAGTTTATGCCATTTTTTATTAAAAGTTGACAAGAGCATTATGAAGCATTTTCACCGTAGTAGAAAGAAAGGGGTGCCACGGCGACGATAACGAAACGGTGCCACTGCAACGTTCCGGTTCCGACAACTCATTGAGAACGTCAGTGCAAAAGAAAGTGTGGCGGGAGCGTGCAAAAGATGGTGGGGTGATCCCGGTTACCGGGTGTCCCACGAGACGACGGTATGGCAACGGGTAGCATGCAAGAAACACGTCGGGCACGGTGCAAACGCGAGCATTTCATACAACACGCAACATTCGTTCACGGGCGTCGTCTCGGGGTTATACCTTCGAAGTGTGTGTTGTCGGAACGGACCAAGTTCAATGCGGTGTAGGGGAAGTAGACGTTCTCGGGACGTTCCTAGTGGAAGTAGGGGTACATGGCGGCGGTAGAGGTACACGTTTTTCTGTAGATGTTCGGGTCATCGTGGAGGTACTTGGGATCTTCGGACTTGTCGGTCTCGTCCTTTTGACGGTAGTCGAACTTGAAGTTTTAGATTCATAGGTCTTCGGCGACGGTAGTTGTTCACTGCGCTTGTGACCCGCGGTTCTACGGCAACGATAGTCGTACATGTCCGTAGATGTTCGGGATCGTCACCGTTCATAGTCAAAGTAGTTGAACTTGACGGTCGTCGACATCGTGGTACTTGGAGAATCCGCATGGTCGTACACGTTCCAACATCAAACTTGGAGGGGCTCCGATGGCGTTGTACATGGCGAATCCTTGACGGTCCTGGCGGTCTCCGGTGAAGGTGTTGCGTTCATTTGACAGAGTGAAAACAGCGACATCAACAGGCACGGGGCTCGTCTGGTTCCCGGCCAGATCTGGGCCGATGGAACTCCATGGGGTGATAGCAAGGAAGAGCTAGGCGTTGGGGAGGCTCCGTAGCGACGGCAGCGGCCTCCCAAGGGGCGGCGACGTCCATGGCCTCTGATGCATGCGGTTCAGTCGTCGGCGGCGAGGTCGCTGGGGCGGCAGGGTTGTGAGGAGGCGAAACAGAGGACGTGGAGGCCAGAGGTGGTCCTCGTCGATGATGGAGGGGCGCAGGCGCGAGCGGGAGGTTGGGCATGCGGCGCATGGTGGTGGAGCGCTCCGGCGAGAATGATGCAGGGGAGGCCCAGCAGGCTGTGGTGCCCGGTGTCCCCGGCGACGCGGCAGGGCGGCGAGCTCGGCCCTCGCGTCCATTGAGGCAAGGAAGGAAGGCCATGGCAGGAGGCGCGGCGCGGGGTAGAGCAGAGGGAGGCGACGGCAGTGGGCTGCTGCGGTCGAGAAGAGAGATCGAGGGAAAGATGGGATCGGCCAGAGGAGAGTCGAAGGGAGGATGAGGATCGTATCGGGGCTACTCGACCCTGTGTGGCGGCGCGAGGGAACGAGGGAAGGGAGAGGGATCGAACGAGATGTAGCCTCGCTCGGGCCTAGGGTTAGGTTAAGTGGGGCGGCTGGGCCTTAGAGGCCGGCCCAGAAGAGAGGGGGTGGTGAGAGGCCTGGCAGCTCATCTTGTGGGAGAGGATGGCCTAGGTGGGCCGGTTTGGAGGGAGGCCCAAGTGGGCTGCGGCTGGCCTAAAGTTACAGCTATCTTTTCTCTAATTTTCTACAAGGAGAAAATAAAGAGAAAAGCACAGGGGAAAATGAGAGGTGTATGAGAAATATAAAAATATCCTCATGACCATGAATTCATGCCCTATTTAACAAAATTGGTTTGGAGATTTTTAAAGGAAGTAAAAATAATTCAAGTTTGAATTAAATTCAAACTTGAACCATTTTAACCCTAACCAAAACAATTTCAAACGAGATGAAATTTGACAGAGAGGTTGAAGGCATGGTCGAGAATTTATAGGAAAACAATGAACATTAATTGAGAAGGGGAAAGTGGCACTTGCAGAAGAAAGAACTAGAAGGAAAGGAGAAGGAGATGATGCATGGGACAAAGGCATGGGAATTATTTTGCAAGTGTGTTGAGGTGAATTCCAAAATAAAGGAATATTTAATATAGCTCCCTAAAATATTTTGTCGGTGTACTAGAAAAGGGGTACTCTAGTACCCCGAACTTGTGCACGGGCAGTTGCAGCACCCCGCGGCAAGGCTTGCCGGGCGAACGCCAAGATCCCCCAAGGTTCCCTTGGGGCCATCCAAGAGAAAAGTATTTAAGCTAAGGAGACAACGCCCCGGCAAGAGGAGCTTGCCGGGAAGACTAAACAAGGTACCCCGAGGCCCGGTGAGTGACGGGCTTCTGGACCCGACAAGATAACAACAGCGGCAAGGCGCTTGCCGCGGCAGGCGGCCACTCTGTGCCCATGCTCCAGCGCATCCACCAACGTGTCGTTCTGGGGGCCTCTCCAGGCGCGCGTGGCGGGAGGCTGTGCAGCCAGCGGTGCGCAGAGGCATGCGAAGCTGATAAGATCGCCATCGTGGCGAACGGTGGCGCCCCTAACGATCCCTTTCTGCACTGTTCGGGCGACTCAGATGGGCATTTAATGCCCTTGTCCCCTGCCGTCAGTGTTAGGTAGGATGCACTGTACAAGTAACTGTATCAACTACCTCGCTTTTTACGTTTTTACCCTCCTCTGCGTTGCCACCTGTCGGTGACCCCTTTAGCGTATAAAAGGAGGCCCATGCGCAACGTAGAGGGGGTTCGGTTCCGGGACAGTTCGCTTCGATTCATTCGTAGCCCAGGAAACATCACGCTCTCTCTCTCTCTCTCGAGAGCAAGAACACCAGATAATACAACCACACAAGCAGCAGTAGGAGTGTTATCTCTCCGAAGAGCTCCGAAGCTGGGTAAACTGCTCGTGTGCCTCGCCTCGATCTGCTCTTCGTGCGATCTCCGCCCCCCGCCGAACCGAAAGGGGCCCGGTCCACCGGCCCCATAGGTGTTCGTGGATCAGTTTCCCCGACATCTTTGGCGCGCCAGGTAGGGGGCGTCGAGATTGCGTGAACCTGATCCGGCGTTCACACGAGCTAGATCTTCATTCCCCTCATCAACATGCCACCAAAGAAGAAGACTTCGGTGACAGCCGCTCCGTCCGTGTCACTTCCGCCACCGTTGGAGCAAACGGGTGGTGGAATGGACGCCAGCGGTAGAATGGACGTCGACAAGGAAGCTCATGATGCCGCCAGGTCCAAGAACAAGGCTGCACAAACCTCGGCGACTGTACGTGTTCCACGCCACTCTCAGGAGGCGCAAGACCAACATCGTCATGGCACTAGCAGTGCCATACGCATGATAGCCCAAGACCAAGATGGTGGATCTCAGGGCGCTCAAGACCAGCATGCACGCCAGCATATCAGCACGAGCGGGGCACGGTCGCCTGGACGGGATACTGCTCCTTCTAACATAGTTAGAAGTTTGAGCACGTCCCGCTCCTCGCGCCGTCCGCCACTGCCACCCACCACTCCAGTAGAAGCTTTGGCACGAGCTCAACTTCTCCTAGATTACCCTCCGACGTCGGACAAGATCGACGAATGGAGGGCCACCATTCAGAGTCTCATCGGCTACGCCAACGGCGACACTCCATGGCGGCCGAGTGCGTCGCCGCCGCGGCAGGGTTGCCGGACGCGAGCCAGAGGCGACGAAACGGGCGGAGGTGCAACTACCATGCAATCACCGCCCCAAAGGCCAAGATCGCCGACTCGTCGGATCCACCTCGACAGCGACTCCACTGCATCGTCGGATCCACGAGCTTGTCGCGATCAACGCCAAGTCCTTCATGATCGGCAACAAGAAGACGCTCGAACCCGCATCGAGCGTCGAAGAGAAGCGCGACGTCAATCCGACAAGCGCGCTGAGCCCTCTGTTGACACGCATGCGCCAGGGGAGCCAGGCGATCTGCCGTACGCTGTAGGCTGTCCTGCGTTCACTCGTGAGCTGCGGCAAGTCCAGTGGCCCAGCACAAAGAACTTCAAGCCAGACGTACCGAAGAAGTACGACGGCAAGACGCATCCGTCGGAGTTCCTCAGCATCTGCACCATTGCGGTACAGGCTGCCGGGGGACGAGATGACAAGATCCTTGCCAACTACTTCCCGCTGGTGCTCAAGCCCAACGTCAGATCCTGGCTCATGCACTTGCCGGACAACTCAATATCCTCTTGGGCTGATCTGTGCCATCAGTTTGTCGGCGCCTTCACAGGTGGACACAAGCCTCATGGCCAGGAGAGTGATCTTCATCTGCTCGCCCAGAAGGAAGGAGAGCCCATGCGCAAGTACATTCAAAGATTCAGCAGTGTGCAGCACAACATCCCAGACGTCCACCCTGCCACGGTGATCAGCGCGTTCCATCAGAACGTGCGAAACCGCAGGATGCGGGAGGAAATGGCGATGTGCAAGATCAGGGACGTCAGTGAGTTATATGCACTGGCCGACAAGTGTGCACGTGCTGAGGAAGGGAGGAGGCTCCCCGGAATATAGGAGCGGGAGGATCTGACAGTGAAGATACTGCCCCGACAAGGAAAAACCGGCGGCGGAACAACAGGAGGAGGAAAGGCAAAGAAGTGCTAGTTGTTGAGCAGTCCGGCAACGGTGGCGGCGCCAAGGAAGCCAAAGCTGGTGACTCCGGCAAGGAGATTGCCGTGGAGGTGGCAATCGCCAACAAGCAGGACAGCACCAACAAGCACCAAGGGCCGTGATCTACAGAACTGTAAGAAAGTCGAACAGCTTGTTGAGCAACAGAAAGCTGAATACGAGCGGCGCGACAAGGAGAAGGCCCAGGAAGAAACTGGTGGATCCGGCAAGAAACGTCCCGGCCGAGGAGGACGCCGCGGCAAGGCCAAGCAGCGGCAAGGAGACAGACCTCCTCGTGGCCGCGACAAAGATGAAGATGATAACGACAATGAAGACATGGATGACGAGGAGACTGATGAGCAGGAGTTCCAGAAAGCCACAGAGGTCCTGTGCGTTGACGGTGGTGCTTCTCTGCATACCTCGCACCGTCACCTCAAGCAGTGGGTGCGGGAAGTTAATGCAGCAGAACCACCCGTCGAGTCACGCAAGCCTCTGAAATGGTCCAGCATGCCTATCATCTTTGATATTGAGGACCACCTGGATCGCATAACTGCGGTCGGGTGCTTGCCGATGTTGGTTTCACCAACAATCCGCAACCTCAAGGTCACTAAGATGCTAGTTGACGGCGGGGCCGGCTTGAACTTGATCTCCTCCGCGGTGCTCCAGAAACTCCAGATCCCTGACAGCGAGCTCGAAGAGACCGGCACATTTCAAGGAATCAACCCGGGAAGGAGCAAGCCAAAGGGAAAGATCACGTTGCCGGTAACATTTGGCAGCGAGCTGAACTTCAGGAATGAGAGGGTCACGTTTGACGTTGCCGACTTTCCATTACCTTACAATGGAATCCTTGGCCGTCCGACACTCGCCAAAATCATGGCAGCCTCTCACTATGCGTACAACATACTGAAAATGCCACGCCCGATAAGTGTCATCTCTGTCCCTGGTGACAAGAAGGACGCCCTTATCTGTGCCGACAAGATCTACCGGGAAGCAGCAGCCGCAGCAGAGCGCAAGACACTTGCCGCTGAAGCTCCCGGGGGGAAGAAGAAGACCAAGTCCGGCAAAAGCTCTGATGCCCACTCCGGCAAACGCACCTCTTCGGAGTGCTGCGCTGCCGTCGAGGACGCACCATCGAGCTCCACCGGCAAGTATAAGAAGGCAATGGCAGCTCCACCTGAGACCAAGAAGGTGTCCGCCAAGGAGGATGGCGCTGGTGGTACCTTCACCATCAGCGCCACTCTTGACCCTAAATAGGAAAACGCGCTCGTTGCTTTCCTGCGGGCGAATGTCGACGTGTTTGCGTGGCAACCGTCTGATATCCCCGGTGTTCCCAGGGAAGTAATTGAGCACCACCTTGTCGTCTGTCCTCATGCGCGGCCCGTCAAGCAGAGAGTCAGGAAGCAGGCAGTAGAGCGCCAAGAATTCATCGGAGAAGAAATCAAGAAGTTGGAAGCAGCAGGCCTTGTCAGAGGAGTGCTCCATCCCACGTGGTTGGCCAATCCTGTTGTTGTGTGCAAGGCTAACGGGAAATGGAGACTTTGTATTGACTTCACTGATGTTAATAAAGCTTGTCCCAAAGACCCATTTCCCTTGCCGCGTATTGACCAGATTGTTGACTCCACAGCCGGATGTGATTTGCTTTCATTTCTTGATGCATACTCAGGATACCATCAGATCTTCATGGCAGAAGAGGATGAAGAGAAAACCGCATTTATCACCCCGTGTGGCACGTACTGCTTCGTACGGATGCCTTTCGGTCTGAAGAATGCTGGTTCAACATTCGCAAGGGTAGTCCACCATGCTTTTGAGCCGCAAATGCACAGAAATGTGGAAGCTTACATGGATGATATAGTGGTCAAGAGCAAGAATAGGGCGACCCTAATTCAAGATTTAGACGAGACATTTGCAAATCTGCGCAAGATCAACCTCAAGCTTAACCCCGAGAAGTGCGTGTTTGGAGTCCCTTCCGGCAAGCTTCTCGGGTTTTTCGTGTCTCAGAGGGGAATTGAAGCCAATCTCGACAAGATCAAAGCCATTGAGCAGATCGAAGCACCAAAGCGCGTCAAGGATGTACGGAGGCTTGCCGGTTGCGTGGCTGCTCTCAGCAGGTTTATCTCTAGATCTGCTGAGCGCGCCCTGCCATTTTTCAAAATTTTGAAAAAGGCAGGTCCAGTAAAATGGACTCCGGAAGCGGAGGCCGCGCTGCAGGACTTGAAGAGATACCTGTCCTCCACTCCAACGCTTGTCGCACCTAAACCGCAAGAGAAGTTGCTGCTGTATATAGCAGCAACCAATCAAGTGGTTAGTGTTGCGTTAGTGGCGGAGAGGGAGGCGGATGATGAGCCAGCAACCACGGCAGATCCATCCAGCGACAAGCAGGGGGCTTCGCCAACAAGCTCTGGTCCCGACAAAGATAGATCTGCGCAGGAGTATGATAAGATGCCGAAGAGAATGGTGCAGCGCCCAGTTTACTTTGTCAGTTCTCTTCTGCAGGGGGCTAGATCAAGGTATTCTGGTGTGCAGAAGTTGCTTTTCGGCCTCCTCATGGCCTCGGGAAAGCTGCGCCATTACATCCAAGCACATGAGATCACAGTCGTCACTCGCTTTCCGCTGAAGAGGATACTGCAAAATCCAGAAGCAACGGGCAGAATTGTCGAGTGGGCGCTGGAACTGTCAAGCTTTGGCCTCAAGTTTGAGAGCACTTCAACAATCCAAAGCAGAGCATTGGCAGAGTTCATAGCAGAGTGGACGCCAACCCCAGATGAAGAAATTCTAGAAACGAGCATCCCCGTCAAAGAGGCAAGCAAAGAGTGGCTGATGTACTTTGATGGTGCCTTCTCGCTGCAAGGCGCTGGTGCAGGCGTGCTGCTTGTCGCACCCACCGGAGAGCACCTCAAATACGTAGTCCAGATGCACTTTCCCAAGGAGCAAGCAACCAACAATACCGCAGAGTATGAAGGATTGCTTGCCGGACTCAGAATCGCAGCAGACCTTGGGATCAAGAAGCTCATTGTCAAGGGCGACTCACAGCTTGTCGTCCGCCAAGTGAACAAGAACTACCAGAGTCCGTTAATGGAAGCATATGTTGATGAAGTGAGGAAGCTAGAAGAGCACTTTGACGGCCTACAAATGGAACATATCCCGAGAGCTCAGAATGACATTGATGATGGCCTGTCAAAGTACGCCGCACTAAAGTTACCTGTGGAACCAGGGATCTTCGTGCTCAAGTTGACTCAACCATCCGTAACACCATCAACTGGACAAAGCAAGAAGAGGAAGTTGGTTTCTGGTGACTACTTTACGGCAGAGCTCCCCGAAGCCGCCGCCAAGAAAGTCCCCAAGATCAACACCAAGGAGGCTGAGGGGCAGTCTGCTCCGGCAAGCCTTATGGTTTGTTCCGTTGAAGCAGACGCTCCCGACAAGTTTTGCTCCGGCAATCTTGCCGGGGAACATCAAGCTCCGGCAGGACCACAAGTCCATGCCGTGGAAGCAGATGTTCCCGCAGCAGCAGATGTGCCTTTAGTCCTTGTTGTCGAGCCACAAGCTCCAGCATGGGCACAGCAGATTGTCCACTTCCTTCAGACAGGAGATCTTCCCGAAGAGCAAGAAGAAGCAGAAAGAGTAGCCCGGCAGTCGAGTATGTACCAGTTTGTCGATAGCATACTGTACAGAAGAAGACTCAACGGTGTGAAATTGAAGTGTATTCGCCGGGAAGATGGACAAAAGCTGTTGGCAGAGATACATGGAGGCATATGTGGCCACCACATTGGCGCAAGAGCACTTGCCGGCAAAGCTTTCCGGCAAGGTTTCTTTTGGCCGACAGCCCTCCAGGATGCAACTGCACAAGTAACCAAGTGTGAAGCGTGCCAGTTCCACTCCAAACAGATACACCAACCAGCTCAAGCTCTCCAGACGATCCCTTTATCCTGGCCATTTTCGGTCTGGGGGCTCAATATCCTCGGCCCCTTCCCCCGAGCTGTCGGGGGCTTTGAGTACTTGTACGTCGCAATCGACAAGTTCACAAAGTGGCCGGAAGTGCAGCCAGTGAGGAAGGTGACAGCACAGTCAGCAGTCAAGTTCTTCAGGTCGATTGTTTGCCGTTTCGGGATCCCTAACAGGATCATCACCGACAACGGCACACAATTCACGAGCCGCACCTTCATGCAGTACGTCCAAGACCTTGGCACCAAGGTCTGCTTCGCTTCTGTTGCTCATCCGAGAAGCAACGGTCAAGCAGAAAGGGCAAATGCTGAAGTGCTGCGCGGGCTCAAGACCAGAACTTTCGACATGCTGCACAAGTGCGGAAGGAACTGGATCGAGGAGCTGCCAGTGGTTCTTTGGTCGATCAGAACGACGCCAAATCGAGCCACAGGCCAGACACCTTTCGCTCTAGTCTATGGAGCAGAGGCAGTTCTCCCCACGGAACTCGTATACGGGTCACCTCGAGTGCTTGCTTATGATGAGCTTGAGCAAGAACAGCTGCGACAAGACGACACGTTGCTCCTTGAGGAAGATCGTCTTTAGGTTGCTGTACGAGCTGCTCGGTACCAGCAAGCTTTGCGCTGCTATCATAGCCGCAAAGTTAAAGCCAGAAGCTTCGAGGAAGGCGACCTTGTTCTTCGGCGCGTTCAATCCGCCAAGAATTCCAACAAGTTGACGCCGAAGTGGGAAGGCCCTTATCGGGTGAGACGAGTCACAAGGCCCGGCGCTGTCCGCCTTGAGACCGAAGATGGCATTCCGGTGAGCAACTCCTGGAACATAGAACATCTTCGTAAGTTTTTCCTGTAAGGCGCGGTTGCCGGAACCCGTTCCGGCAACCACCTTTTGTACAAGTCTTACCGTTGTTGCATGTAATCCTTTGTACAAAGCCGGGCGCAGATCCCGTGCATAAAAAGAACCCCATGTGCTTCGCACAACTTGTCCATTTCATGCATTAGTTCCTTTCTTGCATGCGATTATTTGACACTTTGTGCAGCACCTACATCCGGTAAGCAGTAACGAGCCGAAGAGCTCCATATCGTTATTTTCTCTTCTTTCTTCTTTTTTAACAAAGGAAAAGAAGGTTCCCTTGCACACATGTTTGCCGGGGGGAGGAGAAGATTGTGGTATGGACCAGGCGTCGTTCAAGCAAAGTCCTACCTTGCCGGGAAGCAAACGACAGAAAAGCAAAAGCTAAGTTGCCAAAGTTTGAGCAATCAGTTTTTAAATTTTTGAGTTATTTTCCTCGAACGACCCTGCTTTGTATGGAAAACCTGTGCGCGGAGGAACCAACTCGTGGCTAGTTGCGCCCTTACATTGTTTCGAGTCCGCTCAACAACTTAAGTGTGCTGCATCTAGTCGCGACAAGGTTTCTTGTCGGAAGCAGCGCCGCCAGCAGGCTGCTGAAGTTCCGCACTCAGCGCTCGCGGCTCGGGCACCTGCGCCGACAAGTTCCCTAGAAGCGTAGGGTAAAAACATACAAAGGAAGGAATCTAGTAGAGGAAATAACATAGCAGTTGATAACAGAGATAAAGTTATATTACAAGATAACTTGTCGCAGCTCTAACCGAATGTTTTCATAACATAATCAGCAGCGGCAAGGGAAAAGAAGAAATGGACGGCCTAGTCTACGCGTCCGCCCTCGACCCTCTTAATCTCACTCACCTTGTCCACAATGGGTGCGACGAGGGCCTTGAGCGCATCCAGATCGGCGTCAGGCGGCAGGGACCTGAGGACGTTGGTGAAGCTGAGGCCTGGGTTGCGGAAGGCCACCTTCATCGACACCTTCTGGAGAACCCCGGCACAGATTTTGCGCGACTCGTCGGCCAGATGCTTCGGGATCCTCTCCCGGAGCCGCTGGAGTGCCGTCGCCACGCCCTTGAAGAACAGGCTGAGCTTGGCGCTGGGTTGAAGACTCTCGTCGGAAGGATACCCAAAGTCCTCCATCCCTAGCTGCACCAGCTCCTCGTTGATGACTGCGGCAATGTTCACCAGACCCTCGGTCCAGTGCTCCACAGTGTCTCTGAACGAGTTCTGGGTAACCGCAATGCTCTCCAGCAGCGCCGCGTCAGCCTTGACCTTCTCCGCCAAGGTCTTCTCCCGTTCCTTGACGGCCTCCAGCGTCTGCGTCAGCGTGGCCAGTTTCAGCTCCAGGTCTGCTTTGGAATCCTTGGCGGCGCTGAGCTCCTTGCCCCTCTCAGCGAGAAGGCCTTGCAGCTCACCATGGGCGGCAGCATCCTTCTCACGCTCGCGCTTGAGCGCGGCAAGCTCCTTGCCACTCTTCCCAATATTGGCCTCCAGCTGCGCCACCTTCTCCTCCAGCTCTTTCTTGGCGGCCTCTGCATTTGCCGCAGCATCCTTTGCCTCCTTGAGCGCCCCGCCAAGTGCTTGCTCGCGCTCGGCGAGCTCTTCCTCGTAGCTGTCGAGGTTGGCCTTTCGCTGCACTAGTTCACCTTCCCGCGCGGACTGCTTCTCGGCGGCCAGCCTCTGCTCCTCCTCAGCTTCGGCCTTCTCGAGAAGGAAGGCTGTGCGCTCCTCGTTGAGTCGCTCCCGCTCCTGCGCCAGGGACCGGAGAGCTTCTTGGTTTCGGCCCCGGAGCTCCTCCACACGCTTCTCCACGTCAACTCTCGCCTTCGCGACAAGCGCTTCCCGGGAAGCCAGCTTGGCTTGCCGGGCGCGGTAGAGTGACAGCAGCTTCCGCAGCAGCTGCTCCTCCTCAGGCTCGCCGCTGCTGCTGCTGGGCGCGTCAACCAACGACAGTCCAGCAAAGGCGAGCACCTCCCTGTCAAAAGTCTCCCCCTCGACCGGCGCCCTGGAGCTCGACGCCCAGGGTAGCTTGATGAAGATATTGTCACCGGCCTTCAAGTAGGCGCCGGGCTGGGGCTCCTCGGAGCCCGGCTCCGCAGAAGCGGCAGAGGGATCGGCGGTCGGTGCAGCGCCCGACGCTCCTGCGGCCTCAGGGTCGTCAGTGCGATCGCCCGACCCCTCGCCGGCTTCTGCAGCAGCAGCCCCGGCAGCCTCCTCACCGGCGGTCTCATCAGCACCGGCACCTTCCTCGCCGGCGCCCTCTGTCTCCATTGGCTCAGCCGTAGATGGGTCTGAAGAACGAAGAAGGGAGGAGAATCAATCAAAAAAATCCAAGAGAGGAAAAACAGAAGAAGCAGAACCCAAGGGAAAGTTTCTGGGCAAGTGGATTACCTGCGCCAAGATCTTCAGTTGCGGCCTCGGTCGCCGCAGGATCAGCAGTGCCGTCCCTTGCCGGAGAATCCCCCCTTGCCGAAGAGCGCTCCCTTGCCGGGGACTCCTCCCTTGGTGGCTCAGTCGAAGCAGGTGGCATTTCGGGACCAGCTTCCAGGTGCTCCTGGTGAGACTGCTCTGCTCCTGCACAAGTCAACAAGCAAGATATCAACAAAGGAAAAAGCACTCAAGCGCGCCCGGCAGCAGAAGGCTAAACTATGAACTTACGCTGGGGGCTGCGCTGGGGGCTGCTTTGAGGAGTGACTGTCGGGTCCGTCAAGGTGGTCTCGGACCCGCCTCCTGCTGACACGATGGGGTCATCCTCGATGACGATCACCGCGGCCTTGGCCCTCTTCGCCGCTCTCTGGGCCAGCGTTCTGAAAAGAAAGGAGTCCAGATTGGAGCAAGTCAGATACAAGATATAAACAGCAAGATTGAAGAACTACAAGAGCACCAAAGAAACTTACTCTTCTTCCTCCTCGTCGGAGCTGAGCGCGGAAATATCGAAGTCCGGCCCTCCTCTAGTGCGGCGAGGTGGAGGAGTAGGATCCCTTGCCCGCTTGACGTGAGCGGTGGCGGTGGCCTGGGAAGATCCCGCTCTAGTTGCCGCTGTTGCGTGAGGCGCTCCCGCGGCAACATTGCTTGCCGCGGTAGAGCGCGTCGCGCGGCTCGGTGGCTGTGGAGCCGGCTGCCGCCCCACTGCATCCCTGGCCCCGCGAAGGCGCCTTCTTGGCGGGGCCGGGGGCTCCGCGTGCGGCAAGTTTTCTGAAGGCTCGCCCTCCTCCTCGCTGGCCTCGCTCGGCTCGGCTTCGGAACCGGCAGGCTCCTCCTCGCCCATGAACTCCGCGCGCTCGGCAAGGTTTGCCACCTCTGCAGCCTCCGCCTCCTCCATAGTAAACCCAAACACGCCCGCGGCAGCTGCGGCCGCAACCTCTTCCGCCCTAGTGGCGATGCGCTGCAGCTCCTCGTCGGTGGTGTCACGGGTGAGACTCTTCTGCTCGTCAGCACGGACCGGCACCTCCTCCAAGGTGTCGAAGAACGCTCGCACAACGTCCTCCGCAGGCTCTTGCCAAGTTGGGACGATTCCGTGTGAATCGCACAACGGCATCATGGCGCGGATCCGGTCAAGCGAAGAGTTATTGCACAAAGGAACTACGCCCCTCGGCAGTGTGAATGGGTGATGGGGGTCGCGTTTGAATAACTCCAAGAGCATTGCGTCCAGCTCCAAGACGGTGAAGTTGTAGTTGAGGCCCGGCCGCAGCCTCATGATGTCCGCTGAATTCTTGAATTCCCAAGCGGGCCTCCCCCTCTCCTGCAGGGGGGCAATGCGGCGGCGGAGGAAATCTGCCCCGGCAGCACCTACGGTGAGCCTGGCAAGCCCGAGGCGAAGAATCCTAGTAATGGCGATCTTCAGCCTCTCGTCTTCCGAGGCCACGTTTCTCCAGTCATTGCCGCGCACTATTGGAGTTTGGCGCACGGCGGTGAAGGGCTGCGGATTCTCCTCAACGATCCAGCACCACTCCGCTCTCCACTCCTCCCACTTGCTGCGGAGCTCACCCTCCAAGTACGCCTCTTTCTTGCCGACTGTCGAGATCCAGGCAATCCCTCCGGCAAGCGGCTCTCCTCTCTCTACCCGGGGTATGAAGAAGTGGCGGAAAAGGGCAACACTAGGGTGGACTCCGACAAAGTTTTCGCACAAATGTGCGAAAACTGCCATGGTCAGGACAGCGTTGGGGGTGAAGTCAAGGAGGCAGAAGCCATATGTGTTCATAATATCACAGAAGAACTCCAAGAAGGGCGGGCAGAGCCCGCAGTAGAAGAATAGCGCGAAGAACGGGTACCCGTTTGGAGCCAACTCCGAAGCAGCGGCCGGGAGTACCCTCGTGCGCGGATGCGCACGCGTCTCCGTCGCCCAAAAGAGGTAGAAGTACTCCCTCAGCTCCTGCACGCCGAGCTGGGGGTGAAGATCGCCCGCTCCTTCCGCAGCGCTGCGAGCCGCTGCGCCTCGGCCGACTTCATGCCCTTTCCCTTGTCGGCTTTCGGGGCCATGGCGGAGGTGGTGGGGATGGTCGACGGCGTTGGTGATGCTGGTGGCAATGGGGGGCGGAGAGCTGCTCTCTCTCGGCTTCGAGAAGAAGGGGGGAGCAGCGGAGTTTCTTGAAGATGAAGTAGCAGCAACCAGCGAGGGGGAACGAACTGCCCCTGTTTCCTCTGCTTATAAAGAGGGACGGGGCGGACGTTTCGGCCTTCCAAATAAACAACCACCCATGATCTCTCCCACGATGCCGCATTCAACGCATGCCGTTATGGGAGAGCGCGGTGGATACGGAGCAAGATTCGGTATGGCCCAGTCCGCGTGTGCCCGTGCCCTGACTTGGGCCTGGCCCAGCAGCGCTCGGCACCGTGTCTGGCCCAGGCCCGGGGGCTCCTGTCGGTGTACTAGAAAAGGGGTACCCTAGTACCCCGAACTTGTGCACGGGCAGTTGCAGCACCCCGCGACAAGGCTTGCCGGGCGAACGCCAAGATCCCCCAAGGTTCCCTTGGGGCCATCCAAGAGCAAAGTATTTAAGCTAAGGAGACAAGGCCCCGGCAAGAGGAGCTTGCCGGGAAGGCCAACCAAGGCACTCCAAGGAACTTGCCGCGACGCGCCACGCGCTCCGGCAAGGCAACAAGGCCCCGGCAAGAGGAGCTTGCCGGGAAGACTAAACAAGGTACCCCGAGGCCCGGTGAGCGACGAGCTTCTGGACCCGACAAGATAATAACAGCGGCAAGGCGCTTGCCGCGGCAGGCAGCCACTCTGTGCCCACACTCCAGCGCATCCACCAACGTGTCATTCTGGGGGCCTCTCCAGGCGCGCGTGGCGGGAGGCTGTGCAGCCAGTGGTGCGCAGAGGCATGCGAAGCTGATAAGATCGCCATCGTGGCGAACGGTGGCGCCCCTAACGGTCCCTTTCTGCACTGTTCGGGCGACTCAGACGGGCATTTAATGCCCTTGTCCCCTACCGTCAGTGTTAGGTAGGATGCACTGTACAAGTAACTGTATCAACTACCTCGCTTTTTATGTTTTTACCCTCCTCTGCGTTGCCACCTGTCGGTGACCCCTTTAGCGTATAAAAGGAGGCCCATGCGCAACGTAGAGGGGGTTCGGTTCCGGGACAGTTCGCTTCGATTCATTCGTAGCCCAGGAAACATCACGCTCTCTCTCTCTCGAGAGCAAGAACACCAGATAATACAACCAGACAAGCAGCAGTAGGAGTGTTATCTCTCCGGAGAGCTCCGAAGCTGGGTAAACTGCTCGTGTGCCTCGCCTCGATCTGCTCTTCATGCGATCTCCGCCCCCCGCCGAACCGAAAGGGGCCGGTCCACCGGCCCCATAGGTGTTCGTGGATCAGTTTCCCCGACATATATGGAGGATATATTATATAGAGAAATCACCACGTGAATTCCCTCGATTTAAATGGATCAAAGATCCATGCCATTTATTTAGTTGAGTTAAGAAAAGAAATAACATGATGCAAAGAACCAAACAAATCACACAACGAAACCCGGAAACCCTGGAAGGCATATGAAGCTCCGGTCTTGGGGCGTCACAACACTCCACCACTACGAGAGGATCTCGTCCAGAGATCTAGAATGGCACCGGAGGGAAAATGGAAGAGAAAGAGAAGAGGTAAAACTAAGTTGCTTCTTGGACAAACGAGTGAAACCAAAGAACCTTGAAAAAGGTTAAGCCATTTCGAGAGAGAAAAAATACCACGGATATGAACGAATTTAAAAACCTCCGTTAGTAAAGAGGGACAAGGAAGAACAACTTTGGGAAGCACTCTGGTTGAATAGAGCTGCAAGGCTTGATAAGGAGAAAAGAACTTGTGCAAAAAGGGTACAACACTCCGCTTAAAAGGATAGGCATGAAAAGAACACGATCCTGACAAAACGAAAAGATGGGTTGAAGAGAGCAACATCACAAAGCCTCCGTAACAAAAGTAAGAATGGAATGGAATGAACGAAGGGAAAACAAGATCTTGAGGAAGCACGCTTACCACAAATGCTAGAACGGAGTTGTTGAAAAAGCAACAACGAAAAGAATAAGCTTGATATGGTCTTGTGGAGTACATCTCAAATCATAAGGTGACAACCCGCCACTCACGGAAAAAGAATTGGATTGATATCAACAAGGAGACGAGAAACTATATCGCACCGGAAAGGGATAAATGCAGAAATTGGATCATTTATAAGCACCATAGATAGCAACAATCCTTAGGGAAGGCTTTAGGTGAAATATAACCCAAGATAACTCCAAAGAAGAGATTGATGGATTTAAAATACCTCATTCTTAATAACATGTGAATCAGGAAACATGAACTCAAATTACAAAGAATGACATAATACCACCTCCAATGATACAGAAGAAAGAATTGCACTCCAGATAGCAAAATGAAGAATGCTTGAATTCCTCTGAAAAGAATCTTGATGAACACTTCTAGAAGGAATTAAATCTTTGATGAACCATCATGTAGAACCTCCATGAAGAACTCCGTTAAACAAAAGAATGATCAAACAGAAAGAAAGGGTAGTTGAAAACACAAGGTGGAACCTTGTAAAGATTTAGACAGATCTCCGTGATTACATAATTGCGAGAGCTTGGAACTCCGGGAAAGAAAGATGAGCACTTGAAACCAATAATAAGTATAATGAGCCACTCCAGAAAATAGGAATTGAATAAACTCGATGAAGCAAGAATAAGAATTACATTATGCTTATCCTTCACCAATTAAATTGATGACAATCAATGGATTCGACATATTACTTATTCTCGTAAAAAAGATTAAGAGAGATATAGCGTCAAACTTGGGAAGGTCTTCAACGAACCACCGGTAGAATTGAAACAACCAATAAATTGATATGATACACGAAGGAAGAAGAATCTTGAACGAACCACCATAGGAATTGCAAATGAACGAATAAAAGATAACGAATCACCGGAAAGGAATTAGAGAACGAATGAAAATACTTGATGGAAATTAGATCCACGAGAACAAAAGATCATGAGCTGATTAGAGAATATTGAATGATGCACCGGTAGGATTGGAGAATGATAACTGAAAGCTGAGAATTAATAAATCTTCTGAAATGATGGGCTCCGGAGAAACAAACTAGAAAGACTCCTGAATTACTCTGGCTGGGTGAAAAGAATTCTCACAATCGAAAGCAATTATGAGAGGAAGGCAACAAGCTAGAATCACGAATCTTCACGAGAACGGATATGATTGAAGAGAAAATTATTCCTTGGTCTTTAAATGTTGAGAATGATGACGAGAAACACTACCATGAATTATTTAGACACTCCGAAATGACGAATGGAAAGGTTGAGCCAACGATGAAAAGAATTTTGAAAGATCTTGGAGAAAGACAATTGACTGATGGTAAATCATTCTTACGTCAAACTTCGAAAAGAATTTGAGAATACCTCCGAGAAAATAGAAGAGTCAGGTAAGATCCTGGAAAAGACCTGTGGGTTAGGGCCCACTCAAGAGAAACACCGTTGAAATGATTAAAAAGAGAGGTTGCACCGATTGAATTACATGACTTGAATGAGATACCAATCTCGAAAGAGCTTGAACGAATGCAGAGTGGAAACACGAATCTTCGAGATATCTTGAGCACTCCAGAACAATTGAATAGCGAGAAATGAATGAATATGAGGAGCACCGGCATGAGAAGGTATTGAAATGAGGAAAAGGGTAAGATCAACAAAGCTTGACTTGAAACCACCGAAGAAGATAAAAGAAAGAAGAATGATGAACTAGAAGCTCCGTTAGTATCTTCATGAGAATCACCGGGTAAGAACATTGAAGGAAAAGAATGGAGATACTTCTCATCAATAAGATGGATACTTGATCAAGAATTCTGAATCCTTGAAGAAAACAAGGGTGGGAGGGTGGGAAAACACCGTTGAGAACAAAACGAACACCATTGAGAAGAAATGATAATTGATCTTGCTGATGTTGAAATGATCGGATCCACTTGAAAAGAGACACACCGGTTGAAAAAGGATTTACATGACAAACTCGATTATCAAGAAAGATTAGTATTCACATCGGAGTATGAGAAGACCATTTAGAAAAGGTATGGAATCAACATTTGACTTTGAAGCAACTCGAATACCACAGCTCAAAACAAAACAAAGGATTGGCTTGCAGAATAGGCCGGAACAAACATATGATAGAGATTTCGTCCGGAGTTTTCGTGGTGGGGCCTACACGGGCTCGATCGTACAGCACCATCATGTATAAGGCAGTGCACATGACATACGAAGCGTCCCCAAGTCGGCATAGCCAAGGACTCTTTAAGACACAACGAGACCACTGTAAAACCAACCGTGAATAGGCGGACCACTAGACGTCGAACCCCAATTTCATATCATATATCCGTCGGAAAGATATGCTAAGAGCTACTTGAATTCCCACCTATGAAACTCCCGAAATTTTCCGGTTATGCAATCAGGTGTTGGGGATACAGGGGAAGCATAATATCTCACCCAATTCTAGCAAATCCTACATCCAGCTGTATCCATCCTTCAACACATAACCGAGAAAAACTTCGGAAATCATCTACCTCAACCTTCGAAAAGCATCTGTTATACAAGTTATGGCGATACTCCCGAACTCCCGCCCCAGTACTGGGTGGCGTCGAGGTTATCTCACCAGCGAACTGCATAAAAGAGATTTTCGATGTCGGCGTACTAGATTCAGGTATTCCAGAACTGCAACGATAAAATTATGACGACAACACCTCAGAGCTCAACTCCCCGGGACAATTCCACAAAACCCCTGACAGTAGGCACCAAGACAATGTTCTCGTCATAAAACCATCGGAATGATTCCAAGATACCCGCGTGATCCTAAATTTTTTTTAGTGAAATTTGAGAAGAGAAGAGTCAAAACTCCATGTCAGGATGCATTACCAGAGCGATGAGGAGACTGGGAAGTAAAAAGAATTCCTACACTCTCTGATATATAATTCCTAAATGACTCAAACCAGTTTTCTAGACACAACTCGGCAGCTAAAAAAACGATCAATCAGTGGGGGCTCCTAAGGTCGGGGAAGGCTCTGATACCAACTTGTAACGCCCTCGATGCGGCTATATCTCCCACGTGTCGAAGCACGACTTAGAGGCATAACCGCATTGAAAGCAATGTCGCAAGTGAGGTAATCTTCACACAACCCATGTAATACATAAGGGAAAAGATACATAGTTGGCTTACAATCGCCACTTCACACAAATACATGAATAAACATTACATCATCCAAATACAATCAGGGCCCGTCTACGGAGCCAAAATAAAAGAAGACTACCCCAAATGCTACACAGATCCCCGATCGACCCCAACTGGGCTCCACTACTGATCAACTAGAACGAAACAACCAAAGGACAAGATCTTCATCGAGCTCCAACTTGAGCTTGGTTGCGTCATCAGCACGGACTCATCGGCACCTGCAAGCTGGGTTTTGAAGTAATCTGTGAGCCACGGGGACTCAGCAATCTCGCAGCCTCGCGATCAAGACTATTTAAGCTTATGGGTAAGGTAAAGGTATGAGGTGGAGCTGCAGCAAGCGACTAGCATATATGGTGGCTAACATACGCAAATGAGAGCGAGAAGAGAAGGTAAAGCACTATCGAGAAGCTATGATCAAGAAGTGATCCTAGAGCAACCTACGTCAAACATAACTCCAACACCGTGTTCACTTCCCGGACTCCGCCGAAAAGAGACCATCACGGTTACACACGCGGTTGATGCATTTTAATTAAGGTCAACTTCAGGTTTTCTATAACCGGATATTAACAAATTCCCATCTACCCATAACCGCGGGCACGGCTTTCGAAAGATCAAATCCCTGCAGGGGAGTCCCAACTTAGCCCATGACAAGCTCTCACGGTCAACGAAGGAATAGACCTCCTCCCGAGACATTCCGATCAGACTCGGTATCCTAGTTCTACAAGACATCCTCGACAATGGTAAAACAAGTCCAGCAAGACCACCTGATGCGCCGACATCCCGATAGGAGCTGCACATATCTCGTTCTCAGGGCACACCGGATAAGCTAAGCGTACGGGAGCCAACGTAACCCACGTTGCCAAGGGATGGCCCCGCACGGTGCTCTGGGTTGGACCAACACTTAGACAAGCACTGGCCCGGGGGTTTAAAATAAAGATGACCCACGGGATGCACGACTCCCAAGGGAAAAAGGCTAGGTGGCGAATGGTAAAACCAAGGTTGGGCCTTGCTGGAGGAGTTTTATTCAAAGCGAACTGTTAAGGGGTTCCCATTATAACCCAACCACGTAAGGAACGCAAAATCCGGGAACATAACACCGATATGACGGAAACTAGGGCGACAAGAGTGGAACAAAACACCAGGCATAAGGCCGAGCCTTCCACCCTTTACCAAGTATAAAGATGCATTAATTAAAAAAGAGATATTGTGATATCCCAACAAAATATATCCATGTTCCAACACGGAACAAGCTCCAATCTTCACCTGCAACTAATAACGCTATAAGAGGGGCTGAGCAAAGCGGTAACATAGCCAAACAACGGTTTGCTAGGACAAGGTGGGTTAGAGGCTTGGCTCAACAATATGGGAGGCATGATAAGCAAGTGGTAGGTATCGCAGCATAGGCATAGCAAAAGAGTGAGCAACTAGCAAGCAAAGATAGAAGTGATTTCGAGGGTATGATCATCTTGCCTGAAATCCTGCAAGGAAGAAGAATGAGTCCATGAAGAAGACAAACGGACGTAGACAAACGGGTCCTCACAAACGCGACGTTATCGGAACTAACCCGAAGAAGCAACATCGGAAAGAAGCAAACAACATAGTAAACAACCACCACATAAACATGGCATGATGCACAACCAAGTATGATGCATGTCCGGATTAAAGAGGCATGGCATGGCAAAGAGCACAAACAATCCTACAAATTAAGTGGAGCTCAGTATGCAACGAGTTGCATATTGACGGAACACCACATCAATTATTTAGTTCTCTCTCGGGTTAGGTACTCAACAATATTAAATGTTGTTAAACATGGCAAGAGGTGAGGCATAACAAAACTACATCATCTAAACAATTTAAATGGGGCCAGATATAACAAATAACGAATCCGGTAAATCCCCATATGCATTAGTAAATTAATGCAAACAACAATTTAAACATTCTTGAAGTTGTTATCGTGATGCAGATGACATGAACAAGTTTATGCAATTTTTTATTAAAAGTTGACAAGAGCATTATGAAGCATTTTCACCGTAGTAGAAAGAAAGGGGTGCCACGGCGACGATAACGAAACGGTGCCACTGCAACGTTCCGGTTCCGACAACTCATTGAGAATGTCGGTGCAAAAGAAAGTGTGGCGGGAGCGTGCAAAAGATGGTGGGGTGATCCCGGTTACCGGGTGTCCCACGAGACGACGGTATGGCAATGGGTAGCATGCAAGAAACACGTCGGGCACGGTGCAAACGCGAGCATTTCATACAACACACAACATTCGTTCACGGGCGTCGTCTCGGGGTTATACCTTTGAAGCGTGTGTTGTTGGAACGGACCAAGTTCGATGCGGTGTAGGGGAAGTAGACGTTCTCGGGACGTTCGTAGTGGAAGTAGGGGTACATGGCGACAGTAGAGGTACACGTTTTTCTGTAGATGTTCGGGTCATCGTGGAGGTACTTGGGATCTTCGGACTTGTCGGTCTCGTCCTTTTGACGATAGTCGAACTTGAAGTTTTAGGTTCATAGGTCTTCGGCGACGGTAGTTGTTCACTGCGCTTGTGACCCGCGGTTCTACGGCAACGATAGTCGTACATGTCCGTAGATGTTCGGGATCGTCACCGTTCGTAGTCAAAGTAGTTGAACTTGACGGTCGTCGACGTCGTGGTACTTGGCGAATCCGCATGGTCGTACACGTTCCAACATCAAACTTGGAGGGGCTCCGATGGCGTTGTACATGGCGAATCCTTGACGGTCCTGGCGGTCTCCGGTGAAGGTGTTGCGTTCGTTTAACAGAGTGAAAACAGCGACATCAACATGCACGGGGCTCGTCTGGTTCCCGGCCAGATCTGGGCCGATGGAACTCCATGGGGTGGCAGCAAGGAAGAGCTAGGCGTTGGGGAGGCTCCGTAGCGACGGCAGCGGCCTCCCAAGGGGCGGCGACGTCCATGGCCTCTGATGCATGCGGTTCAGTCGTCGGCGGCGAGGTCGCTGGGGCGGCAGGGTTGTGAGGAGGCGAAACAGAGGACGTGGAGGCCAGAGGTGGTCCTCGTCGATGATGGAGGGGCGCAGGCGCGAGCGGGAGGTTGGGCATGTGGCGCATGGTGGTCGAGCGCTCCGGCGAGAATGATGCAGGGGAGGCCCAGCAGGCTGTGGTGCCCGGTGTCCCCGGCGACGCGGCAGGGCGGCGAGCTCGGCCCTTGCGTCCATTGAGGCAAGGAAGGAAGGCCATGGCAGGAGGCGCGGCGCGGGGTAGAGCAGAGGGAGGCGACGGCAGTGGGCTACTGCAGTCGAGAAGAGAGATCGAGGGAAAGATGGGATCGGCCAGAGGAGAGTCGAAGGGAGGATGAGGATGGGATCGGGGCTACTCGACCCTGTGTGGCGGCGCGAGGAAACGAGGGGACGGAGAGGGATCGAACGATATGTAGCCTCGCTCAGGCCTAGGGTTAGGTTAAGTGGGGCGGCTGGGCCATAGAGGCCGGCCCAGAAGAGACGGGGTGGTGAGAGGCCTGGCAGCTCATCTTGTGGGAGAGGATGGCCTAGGTGGGCCGGTTTGGAGGGAGGCCCAAATGGGCTGCGGCTGGCCTAAAGTTACAGCTATCTTTTCTCTAATTTTCTACAAGGAGAAAATAAAGAGAAAAGCACAGGGGAAAATGAGAGGTGTATGAGAAATATAAAAATATCCTCATGACCATGAATTCATGCCCTATTTAAAAAAATTGGTTTGGAGATTTTTAAAGGAAGTAAAAATAATTCAAGTTTGAATTAAATTCAAACTTGAACCATTTTAACCCTAACCAAAACACTTTTAAACGAGATGAAATTTGACAGAGAGGTTGAAGGCATGGTCGAGAATTTATAGGAAAACAATGAACATTAATTGAGAAGGGGAAAGTGGCACTTGCAGAAGAAAGAACTAGAAGGAAAGGAGAAGGAGATGATGCATGGGACAAAGGCATGGGCATTATTTTGCAAGTGTGTTGAGGTGAATTCCAAAATAAAGGAATATTTAATATAGCTCCCTAAAATATTTGGAGGATATGTTATATAGAGAAATCACCACATGAATTCCCTCGATTTAAATGGATCAAAGATCCATGCCATTTATTTAGTTGCGTTAAGAAAAGAAATGACATGATGCAAAGAACCAAACAAATCACACAACGAAACCCGGAAACCCTGGAAGGCATCTGAAGCTCCGGTCTTGGGGCGTCACAGGGCTCTAGCATAGTTGAGTAAGTTACATGAAGCTCTTGAAGAGGTAGATCAGCAGGTAGTGGGTTTTGTAGGTTTTGTATGGTCTACCCAGAGTAGAGAGTTAATGTTTCTGAAAGACTGTGTCTCAGTCATCCGTTTCTCAAACACCATGCATTGCGAGAAATCCAACGGAGGCGATCGAGTCTTGTGGGGAAAAGTGCGCAAACCTCTACAAAGTGTACAATCTAATCATGGTTAGCCGTGTCCCCGGTTATGGATAATTTTGAGTATCTAGTACTTGGGTTATCACATGTATCTCATTACTCTTAACTAATATTGTTGGGTTGTTAACTACTTTAATTTGGGATTGAGTTGGGGGTACCTTCTCAATATTGTTCAACCACCATGATAGTTAAATTAAAATCTATTCCTCTGTTGTAGGAAAAAATTGGCTTTTCACAAAACTATAACCATAGAGCTTTCCACCAGCCAAATATGCATATAGATATATCATTACTCTGTTCATGCTCTACTATGTTATATTTCCGGCATATTCCATGTGTTGACCCGTTTTCGAGCTGCAACGTATTATGTTGCAGACTTTTCAAACAAGGAGTAAGGTTCGTTAGGTCGTTGCCGTGCAGCTCAGCTATGCCGTTGGAGTTGATGGACTCACTTTATCTTCCAAGCCTTCCGTTGTTATCGTATTAGATAGACTTAAGCCATATTTTTTGTAATAAGTTCTCTTTGGAGACATTCGATGTAATAAGTGTGTGATTCCTACTCTGCTATAAATCCTCGAGTACTGTGTGTGTCAGCATTACCGATCCAGGGATGACACTGAAGCATAGAGACTTGACCACCTGAGGCCGGGTCGCTACAGTTTCAAAGGCCTCAAGACAATCATCATCAAATACAAAAGGAATATCCTTTTGCAAAAGATTAGTGAGTGTCCTAGAAATTTTAGAAAAGTCTTTGATAAATCTCCTATAGAAACCAACATGACTTAAGAAACTATGAATACCTTTGATGTCCTTGGGACATGGCATTTTCTCAATAGCATCAACATTAGCTTCATCCACTTCAATACATTTTCAGAAATTTTATGACCCGAGACAATGCCGTCATTTACCATAAAGTGGCACTTCTCCCAATTCAAGACAAGATTTGTTTGTTCACATCTCTGCAAAACTTGATCAAGATTGCTTAAAAAATCGTCAAAAGACTTCCCATAAAGAGAAAAGTCATCCATGAAAACCTCAACAATCTTTTCACAGAAGTTAGAGAATATAGCCATCATACATCTTTGAAAGGTAGCAGGTGCATTACATAAACCAAAAGGCATACATCTATAAGCATAGGTTTAAAAGGACAAGTAAAAGTGGTCTTTTCTTGATCAGGTTGAGAAACAAGTATTTGCTAAAAGCCAGAATACCCATCAAGGAAGCAAAAGTGTGTGTGTTCTTAGATAATCTGTCAAGCATTTGATCAATAAAAGGCAAGGGTAATGATCTTTTCTAGTTGCTTTATTTAATTTTCTGAAATCAATTACCATTCTATAGCTTGTAACAATTCTTTATGGAATAAGTTCATTCTTATAATTAGGAACAACAGTTATACCTCCTTTCTTAGGGACACAATGAACATGACTTACCCATCTACTATCAGCTATAGGATAGATTATACCTGCTTCCAGAAGTTTTAATATTTCAGTTCATATCACCTCTTTCATCTTCGGATTTAACCGACGTTGGTGATCAACAACTGGTTTAGCATCAGGTTCCATATTAATTTTGTGCTGACATAGAGTGGGACTAATACCCTTTAAATCATCAAGAGTATATCCAATAGCAGCTCGGTGCTTCCTTAGAACTTTCAATAATATTTCTTCTTCATGTTCTGAAAGGTTAGCACTGATAATAACAAGATATATGTTCTTTTCATCTAGATAAGCATATTTCAAAGTGTCTGGAAATTGTTTCAATTCAAACACAGGATCACCTTTAGGTGGAGGAGGACCTCCAAGAGTTTCAATAAGCAAACTGTGTTTAAGCAGAGGACGTTGTTCAAAGAAAATATTATCTATTTCTTTTCTTTCATGCATATGTAAATCATTCTCATGGCCTAGCAAATATTGCTCTAAAGGATCAGTAGGTGGCACAGCAATAGAAGCAAGACTAATGAATTCATCCTTACTAGGCAATTCTTTTTCATGATAATTTTTACTAAACTTGGAAAAATTAAACTCATGAGACTCATCACCAAAGCTAACTTCCACGGTTTGTTTCTGGCAATCTATCCTAGCATTAACTATGTTCATGAAAGGTCTACCAAAGATAATGGGACAGAAGTCATCGGGTGGAGTACCAAGAACAAGAAAATCGGTAGGTTGTTTTATTTTCCCACACAAGACTTCGACATCTCTAACAATCCCAACTGGTGATATAGTGTCTCTATTTTCAAGTTTAATAGTAACATCTATGTCTTCTATTTCAACAGGTGCTATTTCCTCCCTAATCTCTTGATATAAATTGTGAGGAATAGCACTCACACTAGCACCCATATCACATAAACCATAATAACAGTGATCTCCTATTTTAACTGAAATGATAGGCATGCCAACAACATGTCTATGTTTATCTTTTCCATTAGGTTTAGCAATTCTAGCAGCTTCTTCACAGAAGTAGATAACAAGCCCATCCACATCTTCTTCCAAGATATCTTTAACTATAGAAATATGAGGTTCAACTCTAATTTGTTCATCTGGTTTAGGTGTTCTAACAGAGCTTTTGTTAACCACAGTTGAAACTTTAGCATGTTCCTTTATCCTAACAAGAAAAGGAGGTTCCTCAAAATAAGCAGTTGGAATAACTGGATCAACATTATAAAGTATAGTTTATTCTTTAACTGATACCAGTTCTTTAATTTCTTATTGAATAGGTGGTTGATATCTATTCCGCTTCTCTTTAGGGAGTTCAAAATGAGTAGCAAAAGATTCACAAAAGGAGGCTACTATCTCGGAGTCAAGTCCATATTTAGTGCTAAACTTTTGAAAAGCATCGGTATCCATAAAAGATTTAACAGAATCATACTTAAGCTTTATACCTGACTCTTTACCTTCGTCGAGTTCCCAATCTTCAGAGTTGTGTTTAATTCTTTCCAAAAGATCCCACCGGAATTCAATAGTCTTCTTCATAAAATAACCAACACAAGAAGTATCCATCATGGTTTCATCATTACGAGAAAGCCGAGCATAAAAATTCTGAATAATAATTTCTCTTGAAAGCTCATGATTGGGGCATGAATATAACATTGACTTAAGCCTCCCCCAAGCCAGAGCGATACTTTTGCCTTCACAAGGCCAAAAATTATACATATAGTTCCGATTACGATGAACTAGATTCATAGGATAATTTTTTTGGTGAAACTCCAATTTCAAACGATTCCAGTTCCATGATCCAACATCATCGCATAGCCTATACCATGCCGATGCTTTTCCCTTCAAAGATAAAGGGAAAACCTTTTTCATAACTTCATCGCTGGGTAAACTTGCAAGATTAAACAATCCACAAATTTGTTCCACATGTATCAAGTGCATATCAGGATGTTCCGTTCCATCTCCTACATAAGAATTAGATAGCAGTTGTTCGATCATACCCGAAGGAATTTCATATTCAGTATTTTCAGTAGGTGTTGTAGGTTGAGGGCCAATTAATTGTGGTTCCGAACAAGGTGAAGATACCCCGAACATACCCCTCAAAGGATTGTTTTCCATACTAACAAGTGACAATAAATTTCAGCACACTATATAAACGTTTCCTTACCGAATTCCACTTACCAAAGGCACTTCACTCCTCGGCAACGGCGCTAGAAAATAGCCTTGATGACCCACAAGTATAGGGGATCAATTGTAGCTCTTTTCGATAAGTAAGAGTGTCGAACCCAAAGAGGAGCAGAAGGAAATGACAGGAAGTTTTCAGTAAGGTAGTATCTGCAAGTGCTGAAATTGTAAGTGGCGAGTAGTTTGATAGCAAGCACTACAAAAAAAGACACACCCGTGACATTTTGTGCCGAACGAAAAAAAATTATGTCATACTTATGACACTTCTATGACGATAATTGTGACAAAACCTGGCATCATCATAGATGTGGTAGGCTCCTATTTCTATGACAAAAAATCATGACAGAAAATGGGCTTTTCGTCCTGGGCGGGCCGGAGACGCACCTGCATGACATTCTTTGGGCCGTCCATGACGAAAAAAACCGTGGTAGAAGCGAGGGTGAGGAAAATATCGGGGTGTTCCCGGTTACGGTGGGTGGTCGGGGCCGAGCGATGCACAGAGGTTTGCGCGTTTCTCTCGTACACGCACACGCATGGGTGCGAGGCGTTGGGCTCTAACTGAACATGAGCGAGGCTTTCGCCTACTGAACCCGAGCGATTGCATTGTAGGCTACGCGTTACTGAACCCGAGCGATCGATCGATGTCTGTTAACTGAACCCGATCGAGCGATTCCTTTGCTACTGCTGCTAACTGAAGCCGATCGATGCTGCCTC
>NC_041392.1:538013560-538177743 GCF_002162155.2 Triticum dicoccoides | reverse complement strand
GAACCCGTTTCGACCGTGACTGGTCGAACACAAGGTCGTTTCCTCCGTTCTGCGGTACGGCCTCGTTTCCATCGGATGTTCCGTCCAAGCCGGTTGGCTCCCACGCGTTCCGTTGCCTCCCGATGAACACGACGCATTCTGTTGCCTCCCCATGAACACGACGACGACGCTGTTTTTTTTTGCGGGCGACGACGATGCAGTTTCTCCGTTCCGACCCAGCCATGTACACGAGCCCTGGCCGTATGTATGCACGAGTAGGCGTTCGAGACCACGCCCGTATGTACGAACGTGGCCGTGTTTTCTTTCTTGCACACTGTTCATTGTACGTACATGTACATGCTACATGCGCGCCTCTACTACGACACATGTGCGCTCTACATCGACCAGTATGTACGTACACGTTCGCGACCAGAATGACAATGCTACGTATGCTTCAACCAGGTGGGTCCCGACTGTCAGGCACTTCCTTGCGTACGAAGATATAGCTGGTGGGTCCCAGCAGTCAGGGGGTGAATCATTTTTTTTGCCCGAACGCACTTCCTTGCGTGCGAAGATGTAGCTGGTGGGTCCCAGCAGTCAGGGGGAAATGTTTTTTTCGTGAAATACGGTGTCCCGTCCGGTGGGTCCCCGCTGTCAGGTGCAGGAATAATTATTTTGCGCGTAATAAGGAGGCACTTCCTTGCAGCTGTCGTGGACCCAGCTGTCAGCCTCTCCATGTACAGTACTCTTCTGATGGAAGTCAGTCGTTGACCACATTGACCACGCCGCGCCGAGAGCCCCAAGGCGGTAAACGACGGTGATGCCTAGGATGGGGATGATGCAGAGCCAGGGAAGAGGCGGCACTGGATGCCCACGCGGAGAGGAGTACGAGGGTTCACTGGTTCGGCTGCCTTCGCCGCAGAATAACAAGGGGTGTGGGTGAGTAGAGGGATGTCCTGGCCAATGGTGGGAGTAGTAGGGGGCGGTGAGGCCTCCACGGCATCACAGCCGGCCACGGAGGCAGGAGCACGCGGCACGACCGGCGCTGGTTTGAGCGGCTGGAGCAAGAAAACTAGAGGTTGAAGAAGCACTACGGCCGTTGGATGGACATCGTACGGTCGCTGGAACTAGAATCGTTCATATATTGACTAAGTTCACAAAGCCCTCCATCCCCGTCAACTTAATAGGCCCACAAGTCTGCCTCCCACTGTGGTGGGTCCCAGCTGACAGGGGGGTATTCATTTTGTTGTGCGCAATAAGGAGGCACTTCCTTGCGTGCGAAGATATAGTTGGTGGGTCCGACCTGTCAACGGAGGGAACATTTTTTCGCGAAATACAGAGGTGTCAGGTGGAGGAATCATTATTTTGCACGTAATAAGGAGGCATTTCCTTGTGTGCGACCGTGGACCCAGCTGTCAGCCTCTCCACGTACACTCCACTTCCGATGGATCTCGTTCGTTGACCATGTTGACCACGCCGCGCCGAGAGCACCAGGGCGGTGGACGACGGCGAGGCCTACGAAGGGAACGACACGGAGCTGGGGAAGATACGACAGTGGCTGCCCACGCAGTGGAGAGTACGAGGGTTGATTGGTTCAGCTGCCGTCGCCGGAAAATAACAGGAGGTGTGGGTGAGTAGAGGGATAGACAGGCCAGGGATGCGAGTATATGATGGGGCCACGAACTTAGGGGTCCACAAACTCGGTCCTGGCGGTTACAGAGTGTCAGAACCTATATGGGACAAGGAGGATGCGGAGCGTGCCGAGCAAGTCCTACCGCCCCTCTTCGAGAAATACCGTGACAAGCAGACCAGGAACTATGTCAGGGCCCGGTACAAGATTGACCCGGTAACCAAGGAGCTTACCATGGATCCGGAGACCAAGGCGCTTGAGCGTATTTTGGTAAGGAATACACCCCCATGTAATTAGCTCCATATGGTTGCATTCTAATTAATGAAGCAAAATTTCCAAATGGTTCACGTTCCTTCCGCAAGACACTGAAAGCAGTAGCGCGGGGTCGTCTCAGAGCTCCCCTTTCAACGCCCCTTTAAATAGGGCATTGAACGTAATGAAAAACAAGGATAAGCTCAGTAAGCCGACGTCAGTTGGTCGTGTGGCCAGCAAAGGCTTGTCCACGAAATGGTCGGAGTACTATACCGCTGGGCGAAAGGAGAGAAAGACCAGCTCGAAAAGCCAGGAGCGCGAGGTTCAACAACTCAAGGCACAAGTGGCGTGGATTCCAAAGGTCGTTGAAGAGCAGGTGCGAGACCAACTGGGAGCGACGATCACCGCCATTATGCCTACCTTGGTTTCTGGGCTGCAAGCGTGGATTGCGGGCGGCCAACAGGGGCCGCCCCCGATTCCCGGCTTCACGGGCAGCAACTCGCACAACGCGCCGGTGGCGTCATTGGTGTCTCCCGCGGCGGCGCCGACATTGCAGCTTAATACACCCGGATGTGGGAAGAATACGCCGGCCGGCACCTCAGCAGCAAGCGGCCCCTCCGTCACTTGCACGCCCGCTGTTGGTGGTGCCTCGACATTAGCCGAGCTCGACGCCATCACGGTAACTAATTAAGCCTCTCGGCCGATGACTTCATCTCCTTGCCTTTGATTGGGCATCCCTGACGCCCTACATGTTTTCGCAGGGCGCCGCCGACGTTCCGTGCACTCTCTTGCACTTCGTGAACGACGAGTTGGTTGATGTCTCCCATTCAACCGGGCAGCCGCGTGTTCCATGGTAATCAAATGCCATCCACCGTTTATAGGGTTCAACTGGTTCGTGTGCTTCCGGGCTTCGACGACATGTTACCTTCGTATCGACCCCATGGGGCCGACGAAGATGATGTGATGACCCTCAGCGCCTACATAAGCTGCCCATGCTTTGGCCGAAGAGCCAGATTCGTTTGGGGCAGGGGACACCACCCCACAGACAACACTGCCAGTCGTGTCGGCGCCAAGCCATGGCAAGACCCCCGCAACGCTACCAGACATGCCGGACATGGATATGGCAAAGGATCCGGACATGCATATGGCATAGGATCCGGACGACGCCGCCGCCGACAACGATGGTACATTTACCAACGTCGATAAGTACTTCAATGAACATGGGTACGGTGATGAATTCTTGGGGCCTCCTTCTCAAGAACCCAACCCTGCAAAAGACGATCTAGCTGGTACCGCGGAGAAACCCAGTCGCAATAGGTGTTGTCTGGCGTTCAGTTCTCAGGAGACGCCTCCAGCTGCCGCCTTCACCGAGCCTCAGATAGCCGAGGTGCGAAGCCCTAACACACTCAAGAAGGCTGTGTGTGAGCAGAACTCGATCCCATTACAGCAGAAGAAGAAGGGACGGAAAAGAAAGAGTAACAAGGGTGCGAGCCAGCCGGCACCGAGTACGATCCGTGCTCAGGATGGGCCACCTTCACCTAAGGATATATCGAGGAGGGTGCATGTGGCGGGTAGGCCAATGCTACCGACTAATCTGCTCAATGCTGCAACCGGTGCTATGCGGAGTCTGCATGACAGTGTTCTTTCTTTGGAGAAGCGGCGTCTCCGAGAGAATGATGTTGCATACCCAGTTTTCGTGGCCAAGGTGCCAGAGGGCAAGGGCTTTGTGGATAGCATCATCGGGGCTATGATCGTCCTGCGGTTTGATGACATCTTCGCTATGTTTAACCTTCATCCGCTGCACTACACCTTCGTTCAGCTATTTTCGCTGAGTATGGAGATGCGGATCATTAGAGACAAGACCCCGGACATCGTGATAGTCGACCCCTTCTACATGCGTGCCAAGATCGTGGGCAGCGCTGGGGACTGGCAAGTCGCGAGTTCATACCTCGAAGGCGTCATTCTGGCAAACCCAGATAAGGATAACTTCCTCGTGCCTTACTTTCCTGAGTAAGTCATCCCCTCACCACCCCATAACATATGATTTCTTAGATTTCGATCATTCTTTTTTTTCTAACATTCAGTGTTTTGTGCAGTGACACACATTGCACACTCATCCTCTTAAGCCTGAAATATTCCATGGCCATGTATTTCGACTCGGACCGTCAGTCGAAGAAAGACTACACAAATATCAAGAAAGTTCTTGATGATGTTCTCCCCAGCTACGCCAGATCTGGAGGCACCTTCAGCAGGCCAATTCATAGGTACGACAAGCACGTGTTCGCCCACAAAACGGCGTTCCCCTGCGTCAAGCAGTCGCCTGGAGGTCAAAAGGATGCCTACTACGCCCTCCATCACATGCGGGTGATCGTACGGGACCATAATCACCTTCTGCTACCAAATAATCTCAGAGATTGGGCCGCAAGCTTGTTGGCAATCCAGGACGCGGACATTAGACAAGAATTCTTTCGCATCCAGACAGAGTTTGCAGAAATCATCCATCAAGATGTCCTTCATACCTCGGGGCAGTTCTACCTCAGATATCAACCGTCCAATAGTGAGATAGACACAACGCTACAAATGTAGGCTGACAACGCCCGCGATTTCATGACCATCACGATAGACGGCGGCTTCATCCATGCTCCGGTCCCTGAGTCGAGTCGAAAGTAGTGATGCTATGTGTAGTTCTGAAATATTGATTAGCTCGTGTTGTAATTAAACTTTAATGAACTTGTATGTCTCTTTGGTTTGGACAGTTGTTCAACTTATATGTAATCGATGCTATTTATTAGTAGGACCATGAATCGTTCTATTAATGTCTTGCTTTTCTCTTCCGATCCTTTTGTTGCATACTTATATATTGCTTATGTATTGTCTGTGAATTGCTACTAACGTTTTGTTTGGCTAGTGCATAGAGATGTGCCGTATGTCGTGTACAAGGGTAAGGTTCCCGGAGTCTACGACGACTGGGAGGAGTGTCGGAGACAGGTTCACCATTTCAGCGGTAACAGTTACAAAGGGTACACCACTAGGGCGGAGGCAGAAGCTAGATACGCGCGCTATCTAGCGGGAGAGAGGAGGGAGCGGAGGAGGAACCGGATGAAGACCAGTTTCATCGCGATGATGCTCATCATGATGACCGCAGCTCTCTTCTATGTGATGGTAGTTTAGATGATCGATATCGACTTGTAATGTGAAGACAAACTCGCTACTCGCGGTCTCGAGACTTGTAATGTTCTAACTTTGTTCGGTCTTTTGAATTCAGAGACTAATATGATGAATTGTATTCGGAGACTAATCTTCTATTATATTCGATAAATCTGTTGTTGTTGTGTGGTGTTGTCTATATTATGTCCAGTAATATATATTGTAACCTGTGCAAATATCAGAAAAGAAAAAAATAATTCCTAATATTCATACTAGTGGCGCACCATACATCACATTAGTGGCGCACTGCTATAAAAAATACTAGTGGCGCATTATCTGTTAGTGCGCCATTAGTAACCCAGAGCACAAGGTAAATATGGCCCCCTGGGAGGCATACTAATGGCGCACCGTGTGACTTACAAATGGCGCACTGCCTGGTGCGCCACTACTGTCTGGTATTAGTTACTAATGGCGTGATGATAGTGGCGCACCTGTAGTGCTCCATTAATGGCCAAAACAGGCGCGCCAATAACAGGGCTTTTCCTAGTAGTGAGAGAGCTAGCGATGGAGAGAGAGAGAGAGAGGAAGAGAGGGGGTGAGAGAGGGGGCATTTGTGTCCATAAATGACGTATAGATAGGGAGACAATGTTGATGTTATTTGAAATTGGCCTATGTACGGAGACGCAAGGGAAGCGAGTCATCGTGTGTGTGATAGAGACTTCATGAGAGATCTAGAATAGATGGTGTAGAGAATAATGTGCGAGATCGAGAACGATGATACATTAGGGAGCTATGGAAAGAGTCACGACATATATGTATACAGGGAGGAGCTAGGGCGGGTCCGCATGTGGGAGAGATTGAAAGAGGAGAGTGGTGCACAAGGAGACAAAGTGTGCTTGTTTGCAGTGGGGGTGGTGTGTGAGGTGGGTGTGCGAGAACCACATAACTAGGCAGATATACATTTGGGGGCGACGTTTTGTGTGTATGGGAAAGATACACTCTACATAGTGTGTGTGCTTGGGAAAGAGAGATGCCAGGAGACCTAGCTAGAAAGTGGGGGAAGAGATGTGTGCATTCCCAAGAGACAAAGTGATAGAGACCTATATTGGGGTCCAGACTTTAGAAGAGAGAGGGGTGTTAATGTGCTCGTGTGTTGGTGTTTGGGAGAGAGAACGACTTCTCTGTGTGGGGGGGCACGAGGGGGGTTGGCTTTAGATAAAGAGTGAGTTGTCTATATTTGAGGGACTTTAGCATAATTGAGATATACATGGTCGATAGTGTGTGCACTCATGGTTGATCAATTTGTTTCATAGTTTGGACTATGAGATAACTATACTTTTGAACATGCACGATATACCTTGATGTACCAGAATTACAAACCTAAGATTGGAATTTTGGAATTCGACTCCATCATTAGCTTTTGTAATTCATTTAAACGGAGGTACATTTTTTAAACCGGGATTTTGTGATTTCAAATTCAAATATCAAACCTAGAGATATACACATACGGGCATGTTCAAACTTTATAATTATCCACTTTATTCATACACATACACATTTTTGCTTTTCTCATCATATTTAGGATAAACACATTTGGAATTTCATTTGAATTGGACCGTATGATGGTATTTGCTTGTAGTAGCTCAATGATCCATATTCGAATTGAATGGAGAATCTAAGTTTCGAGTTGGAGACATTGATTTTCAAAACTTGAACTTTTTTGCATGCAAAACAAACAAATTCTCGGCCATGATATCATACTCGGCCGCACAAGAGCAGAATATAATTTCAGGCGCCAAAAGCTTTCAACCTTCCCGCTCACATCGAAATATCTCATGCCCGAAAGTTTAGCCCTGCGATATTCCTGTTTTACCCCTGACACATGAACGGAAAAGGGTTGCTTTGGTAACTCCATTGTTTTCCCCTATTTGCCCCAACATTTTTTCCCAGAGCCCCTCCCCGACCCCCCAACCATGGCAAGCCGCCAAATCTAGTCCTCCGCCGCAGCGGTGGACCTCACACCCCGACGGATCTACCTTCCGCACCTTGGAACCCCCAACTGCCAACTCACCACTTCACCTGAGTCGCTTCAGCGACTAGCTTGTCCACCGCTCCAGATCTCCTTGACCGCCATCATGGTCCACCACACCGGATCTGCTTAATCAGCGCCCTCGTCCACCACAGTGTAGGCCCTTCACTGACTCCCTCGTCCGTCCCTTCGCTGGCCCTTCATACAAGCCCTCATCCGCCGCATCAGATCCTCCTCACCGAAAGCACTGTACAACGCGCCCGCCGAAGCCTTCGTCCACTGCACCAGACCCGCTCCACGAACGCCATATTCAACTCCACCGACCCTGCTTTACCAACACCGCAACCTCACCAGGTTATTTCAATTTGTACTCCTTCGATTTTTCTCTTTATCGTGCAACTATTCACTTACCACATATGAGCTTTCTTGTATGTCGACAGGCACCGCAATCGTAGCACCGGAGCCGCTTCAGCGACGGTGACAGCCGGCCCAAACTCAACCGCAACACGAGCACCATCGACGATCCTTAGCTATCAAGTATGCCAATGATACCCATACGTCGTCGAGAATCAGGTACTATTATCCAATGTCTGGCGCCTACGTTCACTTTCTTAGCATAAGCACCACACCTTTGAATTTATTCAGGGCATCATTCAGTTTTTCATGAGACGCGTTATTCTGCTTGCACCTGTAGGGCCATACTTCTGGTAGTGAACATGTTACATGTGCTAAATTACATACCAGTGCCCATATAGTTAATATGCTTTAGTTTTGTCCTAAGTATTACTGTACTTCCTAGATATCACTGCCTACTATTTTACTTCTTGCATGCTATATTTATGATAATGGTGTTGTTCTGATGCCACCTGTTGGTTCCATCAGCCTGCTTCATGTTCTCTATGCTTAATTACACATCAGCAAACTAGCATGTGGTTCCACTGGTTTTTGTTCGTTTTACCCTGCATTTTCTGATGCTACCTATTACATCACTGCTCCGAGCCTCTGTTCATTACTTTTTTGTGTGTTCTTGATCTTCCCAAGTTGCATGACTAATTTGATGCTTCTATGAATTATGGAGCTGCCAACCCCATCAAGCAAAATATTTGTTCTTTTGGGGCTGGCACCTCGAACAAGCATAAAAATAGAGGGAAGCAGATATATTGTCGTGTATGCACACACCCTTCTTTCATTAGTTTAGATGAACCATTGATGATCAATTCAAACCAGTGCATGTGATTAAAAATAATTTTACCTAAATAGAGGGTGCAAAATAAACCACAACAAGTTAATTTGCAACCACGGGATGCTTACGATATCTTCAAAGAACATTGCAACAGCAGCGAGGCTTCACAGCAACATATGGTAAGCCAGTGTGATTTAGTACATGTGAAATGTAATGCGTGTGGGATGCTTTCTTGGCTTGTGCCCTCAACCTGTAATCCTACAGAATAACAAATAGTTCACTTGTCTGCTTTGTTGTATTGCTTGATTCGAATGCTTGTTTGTTACTTGTTACGCTATACCTGAGTTGGCCAATATGTCAGTAGTGCCTGATGTACTATCATAAAGAAATGCATGCCTAGTTCATTTGAGTCCTTAACTTTTCCTCTGAACTTCATCACAAGACTGTCTTCGTGGTTTATATGAGGCCACACTGTTAAGTGCTTTCTCAGATTATTTCAACTGCTTAGATGCCTTGACAACTTAAATATAGAGGTGGTACACTCCCTTTCAACTAGGGATGTCAATTGGGTCCCGTTTAATCCCGATTAAAGTCCACTAGTGGTATGATAGTTCAAAAGAGTTTTTGTTTTTTGAGGAAAATGAACCAGTGAGCTAGCAAAAACTAACTAGATGGGACTGGCGGATGTCGTTTATTTGCCACTTACATCCCTAGTTTCATCTTACCATTTTAATTTCTTTTCGGCTGATGCTGCTTCGAACCATTTAAATATAGCTTGCCATGCTCGGCAATAATTCGTATGTCGTTTACCATGTAAGCTTACTACCTGGATCATGTGATAACTATCTCTTACTTATGTCCAGCGGAAACCTTTCAGGATGTCGTTCACACTAGGACACAATGTACAACCCCAGAATCTATTTGTGGAAGCAGTGCGCCATCCATGTTACCAGATGGTAGCAGTTTAGAGGCAACACCGTCGGAGAGCAGTCTGAGCACAAATATTATAGTTCTTGAGGCTCTACTAGAGGCAGAAAGAGATGGTGTGGCTGCCATGAATGATGTAATCTCGATCTTGAAACTGGAAATTATGCAATTAGCTGCATGCATTATGCAAGCAACCCAAGAATTGGAGGAAGTAAGAATGTTGCATTTGAAGATGGAGGAGGTCCTACTGCTTATGCTATCTGAAGCCCAGGGTAATCCTAGTTCTTCTTTAGATAGCAGTTGAAATTGTCATTAGATTAATGTACTTGCATGTTGTGTCATGTCTCTGAATGGATTATGTTGTAAGACCCCCTATGTTGTCCATGTGTTGTAATGATCCGAATTTTTTAGGCGAGGTAATCCTCAGTACTTGTATGATTGACATAAGGTGAACTGTTTTTCGTAAGAGCATATTGTATTGGATGAAATAACTGTTTGACTCAAAGTGTATCCAACCTACTGAATTCGAAGATCACGGCATTTCTAAATCATATTCATATATCAAGGTGGAATAAATCTTTGTTGTGGTTTTGAAGAAATAAATAACAAAATGTAGAATTATCTGTGGATATTCCTAATCGAATAAAAAATGGATTTGGATTGAGTTGCGAGGGCCCAGTGCAAACGTGAATGTCAATTCTCCCAAGTTTTCAACGAAGTGGCTAAACACCCACTATCATTTGTGGGCTTCCCGAAGCAAGTGTTTGCGAGATGGAAATTACTGTCTACCCCTGACACTTGACATCCTTATCGACCGGATTTACACTGTTGTCGATAGGGGTAGACTAGTAACTTCAATCAGACATGACACGACGGCCTCTGAGCCCATTCAGACACGATGGGCGCCAAACGTGGGCGGCAAAACACATTTGATTCAAGCTTGTCCGAAAGACATGTGTCTCTCCCTCTATTTCCCCATTCATCCATGGTAGGCGGCAAAACAAACTCTTCTCGTCCGAAATCGATGTATGCTAATATTTTAAATAGGGGCAGATGTGTAACTTCCCTTAGACGTGACACAACCGCCCTACCTGTCAGTCCCCGTTCATACACCGTGGGCGCCAACCATGGGTGGCAAAACACCCTCTCCTCGCCCAAAATCGTTACCGGCAAATATTTGGGAGATGTGAGATTATCGTCCTATCCCCAACCGTCGTGATGTCCAAAATTTTAAATGGGGGATAAGTTCGTAACTTTCCCACATTTCAGACAAGCGCGTCCCAAAGTTTGAGATCCCCCCTCCCCCTCCATTTCCCCATTCATACACCATCGGCACCACGACAACTTCCCCACTGCGGCCAGCCTCCTCCGTCCGCCACCCGATCCTCCACCTTGCCGGAGCCGCTATCCATTCCCCGTCGTCCACTACAAGAAATGGGCGTCTCTCATCCACAGCACAGGACCAGGATCCTTTCATCGCGTCGTCTCGCTTCATCGGCGCCGTCGTCCTCCATGTCGTTGCCGCTCCTATGACAGCCTCGTACACGGCAACAAGATTTATCCCCCGACCCGGTCGTCTGCCATCTAAAGTCTTCTTCCCCGCCGCCGACAGCCATCGCACCCGCAGCACCCTCAATGTATCAGCAGGGGCCTACACGGTGTCGCAAGAGAGGTGGTACTCTTCCATATGTGCTTAAGTTATTGATCTCACCCGGAAAATAGATCTTGCTACCTCTTGAGCACTGCGTTGGTTTTCCCCGAAGAGGAAGGGATGATGCAGCAAAGTAGTGTAAGTGTTTCCATCAGTTTTTGTGAACCAATGTATCAATCCAGTAGGAGGCTATGCGCGAGTCCCTCGTACCTGCACAAAACAAATAAATCCTCGCAACCAACGTGAATAGGGGTTGTCAATCCCTACACGGCCAGTTACGAGAGTGAGATCTGATAGATATGATAAGATAATGTTTTTGGTATTTTTGTGATAAAGATGCTAAGTAAAATAAAGGCAAAGTAAAAAAAGCAAAGGAAATAACTAAGTAGTAGGAGATTAATATGATAAAGATAGACCCGGGGGCCATAGGTTTCACTAGTGGCTTCTCTCGAGAGCATAAGTATTCTACGGTGGGTGAACAAATTACTGTTGAGCAATTGACAGAATTGAGCATAGTTATGAGAATATCTAGGTATGATCATGTATATAGGCATCACGTCCGAGACAAGTAGACCGACTCCTGCCTGCATCTACTACTATTACCCCACTCATCGACCGCTATCCAGCATGCATCTAGAGTATTAAGTTAAAAATAGAGTAACGCCTTAAGCAAGATGACATGATGTACAGAGATAAACTCATGCAATATGATGAAAACCCCATCTTGTTATCCTCGTTGGCAACAATACAATACATGCCTTGCTGCCCCTACTGTCACTGGGAAAGGACACCGCAAGATTGAACCCAAAGCTAAGCACTTCTCCCATTGCAAGAAAGATCAATCTAGTAGGCCAAACCAAACTGATAATTCGAAGAGACTTGCAAAGATAACCAATCATACATAAAAGAATTCGGAGGAGATTCAAATATTGTTCATAGATAGACTTGATCATAAACCCACAATTCATCGGTCTCAACAAACACACCGCAAAAAGAAGATTACATTGAATAGTTCTCCACAAGAGAGGGGGAGAACATTGTATTGAGATCCAAAAAGAGAGAAGAAGCCATCTAGCTAATAACTATGGACCCGTAGGTCTAAGGTAAACTACTCACACTTCATTGGAGGGGCTATGGTGTTGATGTAGAAGCCCTCCGTGATCGATGCCCCCTCCGGCGGAGCTTCGGAACAGGCCCCAAGATGGGATCTCGTGGATACATAAAGTTGCGGCGGTGGAATTAGGTTTTTGGCTCTGTATCTGATCGTTTGGGGGTACATAGGTATATATAGGAGGAAGGAGTACGTCGGTGGAGCGATAGGGGGGCCACGAGGGTGGAGGGTGCGCTTGGGGGGTAGGCATGCCCCCTACCTCATGGCCTCCTCTTTTGTGTCTTGACGTAGGGTCCAAGTCTCCTGGGTCTTGTTCGTGGAGAAAATCACGTTCCCGAAGGTTTCATTCCGTTTGGACTACATTTGATAATCCTTTTCTTCGAAACCCTAAAACAGGCAAAAAACAGCAATTCTGGGTTGGGCCTCCGGTTAATAGGTTAGTCGCAGAAATAATATAAAAGTGGAAAATAAAGCCCAATAATGTCCAAAACAGTAGATAATATAGCATGGAGCAATCAAAAATTATAGATACGTTGGAGACGTATCAGATCTTAAATTGTTTACTGTACATTTCTTGTCCGTACCAAATCGTAGTGGCTAGTTGAATGCAAACATTGGTTGCGAAGTAGCTTTGTCCGGTTTGCACCTTCAGATCTGCCATGTCACGATCACTATACTCGTAAAGCTTATGGTTTCCCCCCTTTATATTCACTACCATCATCGTAGGTGCTTCACTGCTTCGTGTCGTGCTAGCACTGCTCCTCAAGACCTCAACCCATCAAGCGAAACAACATGCCACTCATAATTCCAAAGCTTATGTGTTGAAATACGAATCTGATATGATGCTCATATTACTAAAACAGAGAATGTTTAATTGGTCACCAAATGTTCCTATATTCGTTTCGAAAAGCATGTGCGCCACCCACTGGTCCAGCTAGTTCCACTTTCCTGATTTTACTCTTGATGTAGGGTTTTCCCCTTTTATCTACTCTACTATGATTTGTGTAGGTGCTTTCTGTCGTACTAGCATTACTCCACCCTTCAAGCTAAACAACACAACACTCAAAATTCCAAAGCTTAGTTGTTCAAATATGATTGTGATATGATACTGATATTAGTTAACAGACACATTTAATTGGTTGGCCAAAGGTCCCACTTGAGTTTCCAAATGCATGTCGCGACATATAGAGAGACAGCAGAATTGCATTTCTTTGTCACTTGTTGACTGTACTTTCTTGTCCATACCAAATCTTAGTTTTTATTTCAAACCAAACATCGGTTGCTAACTACCCTTTGCGCGGTTTGCAGCTTCAGATCTGCCATCACACTGCCATGGTCAACACTATACTCATCATGCCTACGGTTTCCCCATTTTATGATGACCACAATCAGCCTACGTGGTTCGTGTCATAATAGCACTACTCCACCCATCGAGCTAAACAAGCTTAGTTGTACAAATTCAAATCTAATATTATGTTGATATTAGTAAAACTGAGATGTTTAATTGGTCAGCTAAATGTTCCTACTTTAGTTTTGAAATGCATGTGAGCCACATATGGAGAGACCGGAAGGAATAGTATTTCTCTGTGCGCTCTGGTTCATCATGGGTGGCCAACCGATTGTATAGAAAGACTTGTAATATCTTCAATCTGCTTGCTCTTCTGCTCTTCTTTAAGATGACCCTCTTCTCTTGCGGTCGACTGATCAGGTCGAGTTATTCTCCCTTAGTATATTTTGAATCTGTCAGGTCAGGTCGACTTCTTCTTCTTTACTATATGTTGAAGTTGTCATCTGCGAAGTATCATCACTTCTGGAGCTCTCATATTTTGAGTAGTAGGCCACATTATTGTAATGCACACACCAAATTACAGCATGCATGGCACCTCTTAGAAGAATTGCAGAGATAGCACAAAGGGGTTTACAGGAAGGAAGTATTGGATTAGAATCGCTTCTGCATTACAAAGATAATCTCACTTGTTTTTATGTTTTCATGCATGTTAGGTATTGAACATTATCAAAATGAATATGAGAATGGGCGCACGGGAGGAATACCGCGGAACAATCCACTGGCTAACAAACTTGGCATGGTGGAGGATGGCCTATCTTATTCACCCATCAAGGTGCATGCTCTAACTTGGCAAGGTTGTATTGGTCGCACATATTTTGCATCTGACCTCTTGCATTACTTCTACTTTGTTACACCATCTGCTTAGTTTAAGCATCATATATGAGTATATGCCATACCTATCCATTTTCTGTACCTATTCCATGTGTCCTCATACTATGTTTTTCCAGTCAAATGTTGTTCTTTCGTAATAGATGTCCAAAAGGAAGAGGGTGAGTGCAGATCCTCAAGGAGTACAAACTAGGTATTTGGAAAAGGTAGTGATACCTGTTAAATCAGATAGATCAGCAGCCACAGAAAACACAGGCCCAACTGTACCAGACTTTACCCCCTACTCCAGTGGCCAAACCCCTATTAGAACTGCTGAGAGCCCAGCGTCAGGTACTGTCTATGATATCAATTCAAAATTTGAACTCCTAAATTTCTGCATGTGCCTTACCTTCTCTCTTGTATGAAAACTAATTTCAGATTAATCTCCTTGCTCAAAGGATCATAGGATCTCACGACAATATTGGGCTCTGCATTGCTCTTGTCAGTACCTCTTGCCCTTTGTCAGCATACTTACACTCATTGATGTTTGATTATGTAGCATCACTGTAAATGTTCGCTTCTTTATCCTCCCTTTGCTTGAAATTATAATATCTATATTTATTCTTAGATAAATGTAGAATTAACACAATGGTTATGAAGTTTTGGATTTCTGATGTAAGTACCTGTTGTCATGTACTCCCTCTTTATCGAATTAATTGTTGATTAATTGGATGTATTTAGAACTTAATAGTGCTAGATACATCCATTTGAGCAACAAGTAATAACGGATGGTGGTGGTATTACTGTACATGCATCGCGAGATAGTTGATTGTCTAGCATTACTCTGCATCTTATCTGCCCTGCCCTCCACTTTCTCCAAATTATCATATCTACATTTAGTCTTACCAAAATGTTGAATAAAGCCAATGCCACTGCACACGTTGATGTCTGCATTCCTCTTGTCAGTACCTTTTGCCTTGTAACGCGGTAATTAATTAATTGCTATTTGATTATGTATCATCAGTCTGCACCTAAGCTTAATTATCCTCTATTTCTTCCAATATTATTTGATCTATATTTACTATTTGCAAAATGTAGAATAATGGCAATGCTTTTAAAGAATTTTCTTTGGGGAAATTATTGAATTATCCTTCCATCAACATGGAGAAGGGCTTTGTCCAGCCCGTGTTAACATGTAATGTAAGTTCATCCTTCTCAAGCCTTCAAACTTTGCTCTAGTAGAGATTTGGATATGCATCATTTCCGCCACTAATGTTTACATCTGATTGGATGTTTGCAACAACTACCCGTTTTAAATTGTAGTTGTAAAAACATGTTCCTTATGCAGAACAGATCCATTTATTTGCTTATATAATTGTGAAACATGTTACGTGTCTCCTTGTTTCTCTTTCAGAGTCATATCTCTTATGCCAAGCAGAACTTTAGGAAAGATAGTCAGCCAAACCATCTTGAGGACAGCGAGATGACCCCAAGGTCCTATCTTGATGAAGACAGTGAGTTGAAGCTACTCACCAGCAGGTGTGAGACAACCTCTATGCAGTCGCTGCCTCAATCAGTTTGACTTCTTCAGTCTCAACTTAAAGCGGAAAGGCTTGCTTCAGCTCAGCTCCGACTTGAAGTAAAAGATGTAACGAAGATGTCAGGGGACTTCCTTGTGCACTATGGTGACATACAGCTAGGGATGAAGCATCTATCGTTGACACAAGTGAGGTCTCATCAGCTTGTTCGGCTGCTTGCGGGGCCCGACCTTGCCAGGTCTATTGCCTTCTGAAGTGCTCTCGGTTTTGTATATTCTTTTGTCGGCGCGTTTATATGCACCAGTGGCGACCTTTGGTGCCCAGTGTATGTAATCCGCGGTCATGTTATGCTTTATTATCACTGGTAGCGAACTTTCATTCCCAATGGATGTAATATGTCGTAAGTTCTTCATTGTATAGTCTAGGTTTATTCTTTGGTCGGTATACTGTAATTTACGCTGGAAGGTTCAGTGGATCTCAGTGTTGTCGGTCTTCAGGCCGGCCCATTACTCATATGGGCTGAAACGTGGGCCTATAATCATCTTGGGCCATTAGCAGGTCTAAACCTATAGTAGTTTCCCGCCTTTAACAGGCCATGGGCTACATATTTACTGTAGTGACACTGGGCCTCCTACGGGCCGTAGAAACAATGGGCCTTCTACGGTCCGTAGAAACAATGGGCCTTCTACGGGCCGTAGAAACAATGGGCCTTCTACGGGCCGTATCATCAATGGGCCTTATACGAGCCATATGATCGATTTGCCAAACATGGGCCAAAAACAGACCGCATTATGGCCGTAAACGGGCTAGAGTTGGAGTTGTCCGTTCATGGGCCGACCATAACGGGTCATCGTTAATAGGTCGTATTTGATGACGCTATGAAAACGGCCCAACGTGTTAACGGGCCACAAATGGGCCGACTATAACCACGGGCTGAATTTGGCCCACAAGCAGAAAATGGCAGTACTGGGTCGTAAGTAACCGAATGCTGGAAATGAGCCCAAGAATAAATGGGCACTGAGAAGGCCGAAAGATAACATGGGCTGCAAATGGCCCAATGGATTAATGGGCCGTTAATGGGTATAAAGTGATACACTGTTCATTACGGGCCAGTTTCACCACGGGCCGTTAATGGGCCAAGAGTTACTAAGGGCCTCATATGGGCGGAAAGACATCATGGGCCATACATGGGCTGGAACTTAAAATGGGCTGGAATCATATTCGACGGCCCAGATGACGCTACTGGGCCTAATTTGGATAGGTCTTAACGGGCCCTGGGTTATCGGGCTATAAATGGGCCATATGCGAACAGGCCGTTAACAGGCTTTCCATGGGCCGGCCCACCACCTTTTGACCAAGTCAAATGGGCCGGCCTTTTCACAGGAATGGGCCTCTGTTCGGCCGTGCCACGTGTCGACGTATCATAGGCGCCTTCGGTCCAATGAGTGGATGACATCTGTCCCAACTGTGAGCCGACACGTGTTTCCTTCAGCCAATGATGATTTTACACGTGGAAAATCCCCATTTGTCGGGGCTATTAGAGGGTTATCGGATATGAAACCGGACCCGATAGCTTAACGGTGTTCCGTTATGGTGGATGCCACATGTCGGTCACCCTTGATGAAAGCACTTCTGTGATGCGCGATTTATCGTCATGGAAGTGGACACTTCCGTGATGATAATTTTGGTAATGTCATGGAACACTTCTACAGCAACACAGGTATGCCTATCTTGATTCTATCATAAAATCATCATGGATGTACATGCATGACAAAAACACGACCTACTGTGACAAAGACGTATCATCACGGAAGTGTATTTTTTTGTAGTGAAGATAGTTTGTAACGAGCAAGTAACGATAATAGTAACAAGTATGCAGCAAGGTAGACCAATCCTTTTGAGGCAAAGGACAGGCCAAAACGGTGTCTTATGATAAGCAAAACGTTCTTGAGGGTACACAGGAATTTCATCTAGTCACTTTCATCATATTGGTGTGATTTGTGTTCGCTACTTTGATAATTTGATACGTGGGTGGACCGGTGCTTAGGTGTAGTTCTTACTTGAACAAACCTCCTACTTATGGTTAACCCTCCCGCAAGCATCCGCAACTATGAGAAAAGTATTAAGGATAAATCCTAACCATAGCATTAAATTCTAGGATCCAATCGGCCCCTTACAGAATAGTGCATAAACCAGGGTTTAAGTTTCTGTCACTCTCGCAAACCACTATCTATTTACTACTCCAAAATGCATTCCCTTAGGCCCAAATATGGTGAAGTGTCATGTAGTCGACCACTACTGCAGGAAGCTGCTAACACAACACTGATGTCTACTACACAACCTTCTTCTTGTAGACGTTGTTGGGCCTCCAAGTGCAGAGGTTTGTAGGACAGTAGCAAATTTCCCTCAAGTGGATGACCTAAGGTTTATCAATCCATAGGAGGCGTAGGATGAAGATGGTCTCTCTCAAGCAACCCTGCAACCAAATAACAAAGAGTCTCTTGTGTCCCCAACACACCCAATACAATGGTAAATTGTATAGGTGCACTAGTTCGGCGAAGAGATGGTGATACAAGTGGTATATGGATAGTAGATAAAGGTATTTGTAATCTGAAATAATAAAAACAGCAAGGTAGCAAGTAATAAAAGTGAGTGTAAACGGTATTGCAATGATAGGAAATAAGGCCTAGGGTTCATACTTTCGCTAGTGTAAGTTCCCTCAACAATAATATCATAATTGGACCACATAACTATCCCTCAACATGAAACAAAGAGTCACTCCCAAGTCACTAATAGCAGAGAACGAACGAAGAGATTATGGTAGGGTACGAAACCACTTCAAAGTTATCCTCTCCAATCAATCTGTTGGGATATTCCTATAGGTGTCACAAACATCCCTAGAGTTCGTACTAGAATAACACTTTAAGACACAAATCAATCAAAACCCTAATGTCACCTAGATACTCCAATGTCACCTCAAGTATCCGTGGGCATGATTATATGATATGCATCCCACAATCTCAGATTCATCTATTCAACCAACACATAGAACCTCAAAGAGTGCCCCAAAGTTCCTACCGGAGAATCACGACGAAAACGTGTGCCAACCCCTATGCATAGGTTCATGGGCGGAACCCGCAAGTTGATCACCAAAACATACATCAAGTGAATCACGTGATATCCCATTGTCACCATAGATACGCACGGCAAGACATACATCAAGTGTTCTCAAATCTTTAAAGACTCAATCCGATAAGATTACTTCAAAGGTGAAACTCAATTCATTACAAGAGAGTAGAGGGGGAGGAGAAACATAAGATCCAACTATAATAGCAAAGCTCGCGATACATCAAGATCGTATCACCTCAAGAACACGAGAGGGAGAGAGAGAGAGAGAGAGAGAGAGAGAGAGAGAGATCAAACACATAGCTACTGGTACATACCCTCAGCCCCGAGGGAGAACTACTCCCTCCTTGTCATGGAGAGCACCGGGATGATGAAGATGGCCACCGGAGAAGGATTCCCCCCTCCGGCAGGGTGCCGGAACGGGTCTAGATTGGCTTTCGGTGACTACGGAGGCTTCTGGTGGCGGAACTCCTGATCTAATCTCTGTTCTGGAAGTTTTAGGGTACGACGATATATATGGGTGCAGGAAGTACGTCGGAGGAGCAACGGGGGCCCCATGAGGCAAGGGGCGCGCCCTAGGGAGGTGGGCGTGCCCCCCACCCTCGTGGGCAGCCCGTGTCTCCCCTGACGTGCACTCCAAGTTCCCTGGGTTGCTTTCCTTCCAAAAATAACTTCTCTAGTTGATTTTGTTCCATTTTGACTCCGTTTGATATTCCTTTTCTTCGAAACATTGAAATAGGCATAAAACAGCAAATCTGGGCTGAGCCTCCGGTTAATAGGTTAGTCCCAAAAATAATATAGAAGTGGAAAATAAAGCCCAATATTGCCTAAAACAGTAGATAATATAGCATGGAGCAATCAAAAATTATAGATACGTTGGAGACGTATCAAGCATCCCCAAGCTTAATTCCTGCTCGTCCTCGAGTAGGTAAATGATAAAAAAGATAATTTTTGATGTGGAATGCTAGTTGGCATAATTTCAATGTAATTCTTCCTACTTGTGATATGAATATTCAGATCCGAAAGATTCGAGACAAAAGTTCATACTGACATAAAAATTATAATACTTCAAGCATACTAACTAAGCAATTATGTCTTCTCAAAATAACATGGCCAAAGAAAGTTCATCCCTACAAAATCATATAGTTTAGTCATGTTTCATTTTCGTCACACAAGAATGCTCTCATCATGCACAACCCCGATGACAAGCCAAGCAATTGTTTCATACTTTAGTAATCTCAAACTCATAAACTTTCACGCAATACATGAGCGCGACCCATGGATATAGCACTATGGGTGGAATAGAATATGATGATGGAGGTTATGTGGAGAAGACAAAAAGGAGAAAGTCTCACATCAACGAGGCTAATCAATGGGCTATGGAGATGCCCATCGATTGATGTTAATGCGAGGAGTAGGGATTGCCATGCAATGGATGCACTAGAGCTATAAATGTATGAAAGCTCAACAAAAGAAACTAAGTTGGTGTGCATCCAGCTTGCTTGCTCACGAAGACCTAGGGCACTTGAGGAGGCCCATTGTTGGAATATACAAGCCAAGTTCTATAATGAAAAATTCCCACTAGTATATGAAAGTGACAACATATGAGACTCTCTATATCAAGAACATGGTGCTACTTTGAAGCACAAGTGTGGAAAAAAAGATAGTAGCATTGCCCCTTTTTTATTTTTTTGGGGGGCCTTCTCTTTTTTATGGCCTTTCTCTTTTTTTTGGGACAATGCCCTATTGAATGATGATCATCACACTTCTATTTATTTACAACTCAATGATTACAACTCGATACTAGAACAAAGTATGACTCTATATGGATGCCTCTGGCGGTGTACTGGGATATGCAATGAATCAAGAGTGACAAGTATGAAAAAATTATGAACGGTGGCTTCGCCATGAATACTATGTCAACTACATGATCATGCTAAGCAATATGACAATGATGAATGTGTCATGATAAACTGGATGGTGGAAAGTTGCATGGAAATATATCTCGGAATGGCTATGGAAATGCCATAATAGGTAGGTATGGTGGCTGTTTTGAGGAAGATATAAGGAGGTTTATGTGTGACAGATCGTATCATATCACGCTGTTTGGATGTACCGGCGAAGTTTGCGCCAACTCTCGATGTGAGAAAGGGCAATGCACGGTACCGAAGAGGCTAGCAATGATGGAAGGGTGAGAGTGCGTATAATCCATGGACTCAACATTAGTCATAAAGAACTCACATAATTATTGCAAAAGTCTACAAGTCATCAAAAACCTCGGCACTATGCGCATGCTCCTAGGGGGATAGATTGGTAAGAAAAGACCATCGCTCGTCCCCGACCGCCACTCATAAGGAGGACAATCAAATAACACCTCATGTTTCAAATTTGTTACACAATGTTTACCATACGGGCATGCTACGGGATTTGCAAACTTCAACACAAGCATTTCTCAATTTCACAACTACCCAACTAGCACGACTTTGATATTATTACCTCCATATCTCAAAAAAATCATCAATCATCAAACTTCTCTTAGTATTCAAAACACTCATAAGAGAATTTTATTATTAATCTTGTATACCTAGCATATTAGGATTTTAAGAAAATTACCATGTCGGGGGAAACTGATCCATGAACACCTATGGGGCCGGCGGACCGGGCCCCTTTCGGTTCGGCGGGGGGCAGAGGTCGCACGAAGAGTAGATCGAGGCGAAGCACACGAGCAGTTTACCCAGCTTCGGAGCTCTCCGGAGAGATAACACTCCTACTGTTGCTTGTTTGGTTGTATTATGTTCTTGCTCGCGAGAGAGAGCGTAGTGTCTTATGGCTTACGAATGAGTCGAACCGAACCCCCTCTACGTTGCGCATGGGCCTCCTTTTATACGCTGAAGGGGTCACCGACAGGTGGCAACGCAGAGAAGGGTACAAATGTAAAAAGTGAGGTGGTTGGTACAGTTACTTGTACAGTGCACCCTACCTAACCCTGACGGCAGGGGACAAGGGCATTAAATGCCCGTCTGAGTCACCCAAACAGTGCAGAAAAGGACCGTTAGGGGCGCCACCGTTCGCCACGATGGTGATCTTGTCAGCTTCGCATGCCACTGCGCACCGCTGGCTGCACAGCCTCCCGCCACGCGCGCCTGGAGAGGCCCCCAGAGCGACACGTTGGTGGATGCGCTGGAGCGTGGGCACAGAGTGGCCGCCTGCCGCGGCAAGCGCCTTGCCGCTGCTGTTATCTTGTCGGGTCCGGAAGCTTGTCGCTCACCGGGCCTCGAGGTACCTTGGTTGGTCTTCCCGGCAAGCTCCTCTTGCCGGGGCCTTGTTGCCTTGCCGGAGCGCGTGGTGCGTCGCGGTAAGTTCCTTGGAGTGCCTTGGTTGGCCTTCCCGGCAAGCTCCTCTTGCCGGGGCCTTGTCTCCTGAGCTTAAATACTTTGTTCTTGAATGGCTCCAAGGGAACCACGGAGGATCTTGGCGTTTGTCCGGCAAACCTTGCCGCGGGGTGCTGCAACTGCCCATGCACAAGTTCGGGGTACTAGGGTACCCCTATTCTAGTACACCGACATACCATGCTATTAAGACTCTCAAAATAATCTAAGTGAAGCATGAGAGTTCATCTATTTCTTCAAAATAAAACTACCACCATGCTCTAAAATATATAAGTGAAGCACTAGAGCAAACGACAAACTACTCCGAAAGATATAAGTGAAGATCAATGAGTAGTCGAATAATTATGCAACTATGTGAAGACTCTCTAACTTTTAAGAATTTCAGATCTTGGTATTTTATTCAAACAGCAAGCAAAGCAAAAGAAAATGACATCTAAGAATAGCAAACATTATGTGAAGAAGCAAAAACTTAGGATCAACCTATACTAACCGATAGTTGTTGAAGAAGAAAGGTGGGATGCCTACCGGGGCATCCCCAAGCTTAGACGCTTGAGACTTCTTAAAATATTATCTTGGGGTGACTTGGGCATCCCCAATCTTGAGCTTTTGTGTCTCCTTAATTCCTCTCATATCACGGTCTCCCTAAATCTCAAAAGCTTCATCCACACAAAACTCAGCAAGGACTCACGAGATAAGTTAGTATAAACCATTGCCAAAACCTTATCATATTCTACTGTAGAAAACCACTAAAATTATTATTCAACATTTCATACTAAATGCCTCTTCATATTTAATAGTCCTATCCTCAAATAGAATCATTAAAGAAGCAAACATATGCAAACAATGCAAACATAACAGCAATCTGCCTAAACAGGATAGTCTGTAAAGAATGCTGCAACATCCATACTTCCATAGATCCAAAAATTATGAAATAAAATCCCCACTCTAGTAAATTTATCAGAGCTTAATATGCAAAAGGTTTCAACATTTTATCACATTCTGACTTTTCTAGGGAATTATTGCAGCAGCGGTAAACTTTCTGTTTTCAAACAGCAACATGTATACTTGTAACATAGGCATAGTAAAGACTATTAATGCCACTTTTATTGAAATAAAAGATGAAAAACATTGTTCTAAATAACATAAACAAAATAAATTGACGCTCCAAGCAAAACACATATCATGTGGTGAATAAAAATATAGCTCCAAGTAAAGTTACCGATGGGAGTAGACGAAAGAGGGGATGCCTTCCGGGGCATCCCCAAGCTTAGGCTCTTGGTTGTCCTTGAATATTACCTTGGGGTGCCATGGGAATACCCAAGATTAGGCTCTTTCCACTCCTTATTCCATAGTCCATCGAATCCTTACCCAAAACTTGAAAACTTCACAAAACAAAACTTAACAGAAAACTCGTAAGCTCCGTTAGTATAAGAAAATAAATCACCACTTCAAGGTACTGTAATGAACTCATTCTTTATTTATATTGGTGTTAAACCTACTGTATTCCAACTTCTCTATGGTTTATAAACTATTTTACTAGCCATAGATTCATCAGAATAAGTAAACAACACATGAAAAACAGAATTTGTCAAAAACAGAACAGTCTGTAGTAATCTGGATCAAACGTATACTTCTGGAACTCATAAAATTCTCAAATAAATTTCTGGACCTGAGGAATTTATCTATTAATCATCTGCAAAAAGAATTAACTAAATAGCACTCTCCAAATAAAAATGGCAGCAATTCTCGTGAGCGCTAAAGTTTCTGTTCTTTACAGCATGATCAACAAGACTTTCCCCAAGTCTTCCCAAAGGTTCTACTTGGCACAAACACTAAATAAAAGCATAAAACCACATATAATCAGAGGCTAGATGAATTATTTATTACTAAACAGGAACAAAAAAGCAAGGGACAAAAATAAAATTGGGTTGCCTCCCAACAAGCGCTATCGTTTAATGCCCCTAGCTAGGCATAATGATTTCAATGATGCTCACATAAAGGATAAGAATCTAAACATAAAGAGAGCATCATGAAGAATATGACTAGCACATTTAAGTCTAACCCACTTCCTATGCATAGGGATTTTGTGAGCAAACAACTTATGTGAGCAATAATCAACTAGCATAGGAAGGCAAAACAAGCATAACTTCAAAACTTTAAGCACATAGAGAGGAAACTTGATATTATTGCAATTCCTACAAGCATATATTCCTCCCTCATAATAATTTTCAGTAGCATCATGAATGAATTTAACAATATAACCAGTACCTAAAGCATTCTTTTCATGATCTACAAGCATAGAAAATTTATTACTCTCCACATAAGCAAAATTCTTCTTATTCGGAATAGTGGGAGTATCATAGGAAACTTCAATACTATAAATTGTTTCCACGTTAAAGGAGTAATGTTCAGAGAAGTGGTAATCATAATCATGACAAGTTTTATAAATATAATCACTATTTTTTATAGCATAAGTATCATCACAATAATCATCATAAGTAGGAGGCATGCTATCATCATTATAAACTTGCATATCAAAACTTGGGAGACTAAAAATATTATCTTCATTAATCATAGCTTCCCCAAGCTTGGGACAAACATTAACTGCAGCAAATATATTCTCAAATATGTCATCCTCATCAAACTTAGCTTCCCCAAGCTTGGGCCTTTTCATATCATAAGCATAATCACTCTCATCATTAATAGTATAGATAGCGCCGATAGTATAGCAATTATTATATTCTTCCAAGCAAGTACCAAAAAGATTTTCAAGATCATAAGAAGTATCATTATCTTCCCAATCATAATCATCACAGCAAGCAATAGGCATAACAAGATCATCATCAAGTGTATCATCTTCATTTTCATGAGGCACAGCAATAATAGGAGCAACTTTATTTGGGAGAGATACCTTTTTACCTCTCTTCCTTTTTCTTTTCTTCTTATTCACCACATCATGTGTGGGTTCAATCCTCTTTTTGGAGATCCTTATTAATGAGATTGGTTGGATAGAAAGCTCCTCCTCGTTACCTGATTCATCATAAGAAATAATAGGAGGATATTGGGAAGTCTCTTCCCTTTCGTTAGCATTCTCTTCATCTTCTATTTGTTTTGTTTTCTTTACGTAATTGGCAATATAAGGATTTTCAATGCAATTCACCATGCAATACATATAAATTTCCTCTAGATCAAAACAAAGAACTTTATCAAGGGCAAATTTTGGAATATCCTTAGTTCTACGTTTAATTTCTTCATAACCCAAGAGCAAACTAAGTTCATTATGATATGCAAGGGAAATCAAGTCATCACAATTTTTGGATACGATACGCTCATGAAACAATTTGCATTGGGTACTAAAATGATCACGTTCATTGCAAAGTTCACAAGTAGGGCTAAGAAAAGATAAATTTTCAGCACATTCATCTAGCTCTTCTTGCAACAATTTGGTTTCTAAGTACTTATGCCTCTTGCAATATCTATCTTCCCTATTTGGTGTGTACTTGCAAACCCAGTCTACTCCACAAAAATTGACATGTTTATAGGAGGAATTTTCATAATAACTAGTGCAATAATCATTAGCATCATGGATATTCAAAGAATTCATACTAACAACATTGCAATCATGCTCATCATTCAAAGATTTAGTGCCAAAATTTTTAATGCATTCTTCTTCTAACACTTTGGCACAATTTTCCTTTCCATCATACTGACGAAAGATATTAAAAAGGTGAAGCAAATGAGACAAACTCAATTCCATTTTTTATAGTTTTCTTTTATAAACTAAACTAGTGATAAAACAAGAAACTAAAAGACTCGATTGCAAGATCTAAAGATATACCTTCAAGCACTCACCTCCCCGGCAACAGCGCCAGAAAAAAGCTTGATGTCTACTACACAACCTTCTTCTTGTAGACGTTGTTGGGCCTCCAAGTGCAGAGGTTTGTAGGACAGTAGTAAATTTCCCTCAAGTGGATGACCTAAGGTTTATCAATCCGTAGGAGGCGTAGGATGAAGGTGGTCTCTCTCAAGCAACCCTGCAACCAAATAACAAAGAGTCTCTTGTGTCCCCAACACACCAAATACAATGGTAAATTGTATAGGTGCACTAGTTCGGCGAAGAGATGGTCAAACAAGTGGTATATGGATAGTAGATAAAGGTATTTGTAATCTGAATTAATAAAAACAGCAAGGTAGCAAGTAATAAAAGTGAGCGTAAACGGTATTGCAATGATAGGAAATAAGGCCTAGGGTTCATACTTTCGCTAGTGTAAGTTCCGTCAACAATAATATCATAATTGGACCACATAACTATCCCTCAACATGCAACAAAGAGTCACTCCAAAGTCACTAATAGCGGAGAATGAACAAAGAGATTATGGTAGGGTACGAAACCACTTCAAAGTTATTCTTTCCAATCAATCCGTTGGGCTACTCCTATAGGTGTCACAAACAGCCCTAGAGTTTGTACTAGAATAACACCTTAAGACACAAATCAATCAAAACCCTAATGTCACCTAGATACTCCAATGTCACCTCAAGTATCTGTGGGCATGATTATACGATATGCATCACACAATCTCAGATTCATCTATTCAACCAACACATAGAACCTCAAAGAGTGCCCCAAAGTTCCTACCGAAGAATCTTGACAAAAACGTGTGCCAACCCCTATTCATAGGTTCATGGGCGGAACCCACAAGTTGATCACCAAAACATACATCAAGTGAATCACGTGATATCCCATTGTCACCACAGATACGCACGGCAAGACATACATCAAGTGTTCTCAAATCTTTAAAGACTCAATCCGATAAGATTACTTCAAAAGGGAAACTCAATACGTTACAAGAGAGTAGAGGGGGAGGAGAAACATAAGATCCAACTATAATAGCAAAGCTCGCGATACTTCAAGATCGTATCACCTCAAGAACACGAGAGAGAGAGAGAGAGAGATCAAACACATAGCTACCGGTACATACCCTCAGCCCCGAGGGAGAACTACTCCCTCCTCGTCATGGAGAGCACCGGGATGATTAAGATGGCCACCAGAGAAGGATTCCCCCCTCCGGCAGGGTGCCGGAACGGCTCTAGATTGGCTTTCGGTGGCTACGGAGGCTTCTGGCGGCGGAACTCCCGATCTAATCTCTATTTTGGAAGTTTTAGGGTACGACGATATATATGGGTGCAGGAAGTACGTCGGAGGAGCCACGGGGGCCCCACGAGGCAGGGGGCGCGCCCTAGGGGAGTGGGCGCGCCCCCACCCTCTTGGGCAGCCCGTGTCTCCCCCGATGTGCACTCCAAGTTCCCTGGGTTGCTTTCCTTCCAAAAATAACTTCTCCAGTTGATTTTGTTCTAGGGCGCGCCCCCACCCTCTTGGGCAGCCCGTGTCTCCCCCGACGTGCACTCCAAGTTCCCTGGGTTGCTTTCCTTCCAAAAATAACTTCTCTAGTTGATTTTGTTCTAGGGCGCGCCCCCACCCTCTTGGGCAGCCCGTGTCTCCCCCGACGTGCACTCCAAGTTCCCTGGGTTGCTTTCCTTCCAAAAATAACTTCTCCAGTTGATTTTGTTCTGTTTCGACTCCGTTTGATATTCCTTTTCTTCGAAACACTGAAATAGGCATAAAACAACAAATCTGGGCTGGGCCTCCGGTTAATAGGTTAGTCCCCAAAATAATATAGAAGTGGAAAATAAAGCCCAATATTGCCTAAAACAGTAGATAATATAGCATGGAGCAATCAAAAATTATAGATACGTTGGAGACGTATCAAACACTACGATCAGAGACCCTTCGAGAAACTGAGTGCGATGCAATAATCACAAACGGTGATGTATGAAAACCGTCAGAAATGTATAAAACCTTTGCGATGACAGATGCATCAAATACGGTTTAGGTTTTAGTTGCGTGTGCGATGAAGGGCATAGGGTTCAGTTCAATTAACTGTTTGTGGTGAGGAGGAACAAAAGAAACGGGTAGCCGGATGAAGGCATGTGCGATACACAAGATACGGTTCACTCAGATGAACTGTTTGTGATTAGGAAACACAAAAGAAACAGTCAGCCAGATCAGGGTGTGTGATTGAGGGCATACGCTTCAGAAGGATTAACTGTTTGCGATTAGGCAACAGAACAGAAATGGGTCAGCCAGATCAAAGTGTCTGTGATTGATGGCATACACTTCACATGGATGAACTGTTTGCGATTAGCCACAACGAACTGAAATAGTTAGATAGATCAACGTGTGTGCACTAGACGGGCACACACATTCTAATTAAAAGAACCGTGTGCGATGGTGCTGACATTGCCTGTTGCGGTGCACCCTATGGTGCAAACGCCATGTATGCGGCCGAGAAGGCATACGTGCCCACGTTATGGCTTCCGGGAATTGTGCCGCAATTATAACCGTTAGTAAATTTTGAGCATGCGTCCCGTCACAATTTTTCTTAGAAGAATAGGGAGGCTGCGTCCCGTCACATTCCAAATTGCAAAGCTGTTCACACAGATCAAAACCTAAACGGTTTCCCACTTAGGAGCGTATTACTACGCGGTTATAAATACTACTACTCCAACATGATTGCACATTCCTCCTCAACTCCTCATCCACAAAAAGTCAAAAACAAACAAGTCATTCATCATCGTTCCCTTGCGTCCGCCATGGCCATCGTGAGTTTTGGGTCGAGAGATTGCCACCAGGGAGAGGCGAGCCTGGAAGCAGGAGCATGAGAGATGTCCCGCCTCGCCGCGAAAGCAACCAACAAGTCCCGCCGCACGGTCGTAGCAGCAGAGAGGTCCCGCCGCGCCGCCAAAGCAGCATGGAGGACCCGCCACGCCGTCGAAGCAGCAGACTGGTCCGGCCGCATCGCGGAAGCAGAAGAGATGTCCTGCCGCACCGTGAATGCGGCAGATATGTTCTCCCGCACCGTGGTGGCCTGGGAAAATACCTCGCGGGCAGGCGAGGACTCTTACAGTCGCATGCGTGCCCTCATCCTTAGGCATATGGATCAGATCTCTAGGTGGGCGAGGTTGTAGAATGACCTGCAAGCCTCGTTTGAACAGTCTACCGACGTCATCCATCAACTAAATGAGAGCAATGCGAAGCTCCGGGCCGAGCACGACCAGCTAAGGGCGAAGATCATCGGAAGTGCGGAGCAGCAGGAGCAGACCACTGCCTTGTTGAAGAGGACCGGCATCATCATCGAGAAACTTATGGACGAGAATGCCAAGATGCGCATCAAGCGCAAAAGGCTGGTGGAGGAATCCGTGGATGCTCTCAACCAACATCTTGAGGACTAGAAAGAGCTCGTCACCGCCCTTCGCGGAGACTTGTTGTCTTCCTTCTTCTTTTGCCCTTGTGTATATCGGGCATTGCCGCATGTGGCTTTTTTAATTATCTTTATAAATATGTAAGACAATTATTATCCAATGTCATCGTCCTTATATTCATCATGCTTGATATAAGTCACAGTCGATGCTATATAGGTCCGTCGGATCTTACATCAAGATCCGTGCAAAACTTTCTTTTCAAATTTTCATTTTTCTCTCTTAAATCTCAGTCCAGTGAGACATATAGCCACGCTGTAGAATAGGTGCTCGGGCGCCATTAATGGAGACGTTGGGAGCGAGGTGCGCGGCGGGTAGCGATCAAAAGGGCTCTCCTCCCGATGAGCACGCGCAGGGGTCTGATCGCATGCCTCCCGTAGTCAAATAGCTACCCCGCATGGCACCTCCTAGCCAATAAAAAAGGGAACGTGTGGCCGCACGTAATTGGTAAGTCAAACGCCCACGGTTTCAATAATACTTTTGTTTCCGTTTTGTAACGTGAAAGCACTTGTTCCAAAATGAATTTGTTGATTGTTAATGTGTGCGCCTTCGCAAATCGGACAGAAAAATTACCACAACATGTTGGTGCCATGTCACGAGACCATGCCAAGTTTCATGATTTTCAGGCGTGTTTTGGAATTACAGGAATTAAAAAACCAATTTTCTCAATCTTTCCGGTCAAGCCACGCTCCCAGATGTTTGAATTTCACTCCCCTATCTTGCATGGGACCTAGAAATTCACCCAAGGACACACATGTTATTTTTCAAACAACTTTGGTGCACTGGAGCATGTGCTTGTAGTTCAAATTTGAATTATGCACATAAAATTCCCAGAAACTCAATTAATGTATGAAAAAGGCCAAACGAACCTGAAATAATTCCAAATTTTAGCATGGTACTTCTATTTGGTCTAATCTGGCTGTATAAAAAATTAAGATGGGAGAAGGCAGTGTACATATGTCGTTTCGCACATGGAGGTGACATGTTCCCTCTCGGAACCAGGAGCCTTGTTGAGGGAAGCTCCGGTTTGCAAGAATCTTACACCAAAGCTTGTCCCAATTCGGCCAAAAAAATTACCGCAGCATGTTGGTGCCATGTCATGACACCATGCCAAGTTTCATGATTTCTAGGCGTGTTTTGGATGTACAGGAACTAAAAAACCAATTTTCTCAATCTTTCCGGCCAAGCCACGACGCCAAGATGTTTGAATTTCACTCCCGTCTCTTGCATGGGACCTAGAAATTCACCCAAGGACACACATGTGATTTTTCAAACAACTTTGGTGCACTGGAGCCTCTGCTTGTAGTTTAAATTTGAATTATGCACATTAAATGCCCAGAAACTCAATTAATATATATAAAAGGCGAAACGAGCTCGAAATAATTCCAAAATTTAGCACGGTACTTCTATTTGGTATAATCTGGTTGTGTAAAAAAACTAAGGTGGGAGAAGCCAGTGTACGTATGTTGTTTCGCACACGGAGGTGACACGTTCCCTCTCGGAACCAGGAGCCTTCTTGAGGGAAGCTCTGGTTTGCAAGAAGCTTACACCAAAGCTTGTCCCAATTTGGCCAAAAAAATTACCACAGCATGTTGGTGCCATGTCATGACACCATGCCAAGTATCATGATTTTCAGGCGTGTTTTGGAATTACAAGAATTGAAAAAACCAAGTTTCTCAATCTTTCCGGCCGAGCCACCACGCCTAGATGTTTGAATTTCACTCCCATCTCTTGCATGGGACCTAGAAATTCACCCAAGGACACACATGTGATTTTTCAAACAACTTTGGTGCCCTGGAGCGTGTGCTTGTAGTTCAAATTTGAATTATGCACATTAAATGCCCAGAAACTCAATTAATGTATAAAAAGGGCAAAACAAGCCCGGAATAATTCCAAAATTTAGCACGGTACCTCTATTTGGTCTAATCTGGTTGTGTAAAAAATTAAAGCGGGAGAAGGCAGTGTACGTATGTTGTTTTGCACACGGAGGTGACACGTTCCCTCTCGGAACCACGAGCCTTCTTGAGGGAAGCTCCAGTTTGCAAGAAGCTTACACCAAAGCTTGTCCTAATTCAGCCAAACAAATTACAGCAGCATGTTGGTGCCATGTCATGACACCATGCCAAGTTTCATGATTTTCAGGCGTGTTTTGGAATTACGGGCATTAAAAACCAAGTTTCTCAATCTTTCCGGCCGAGCCACAATGCCCAGATGTTTGAATTTCACTCCCATCTCTTGCATGGCACCTAGAAATTCACCCAAGGACACACATGTGATTTTTCAAACAACTTTGGTGCACTGGAGCCTGTGCTTGTAGTTCAAATTTGAATTATGCACATTAAATGCCCAGAAACTCAATTAATGTATAAAAAGGAAAAAACTTGCCGGGAATAATTCCAAAATTTAGCACGGTACTTCTATTTGGTCTAATCTGGCTGTGTAAAAATTTTAGGGCGGGAGAATGCAGTGTACATATGTCTTTTTGCACACGGAGGTGACACGTTCCCTCTTGGAACCACGAGCCTTCTTGAGGGAAGCTCCGGTTTACAAGAAGCCTACACCAAAGCTTGTCCCAATTCGGCCAAAAAAATTACTGCAGCATGTTGGTGCCATGTCATGACACCATGCCAAGTTTCATGATTTTCAGCCGTGTTTTGGAATTACGGGAATTAAAAAACCAAGTTTCTCAATCTTTCCGGCCGAGCCACGACGCCCAGATGTTTGAATTTCACTCCCATCTCTTGCATGTGACCTAAGAAATTCATCCAAGGACACACATGTGATTTTTCAAACAACTATGGTGCACTGGAGCCTGTGCTTGTAGTTCAAATTTGAATTATGCACATTAAATGCCCAGAAACTCAATTAATGTATAAAAAAGGCCAAACAAACACGGAATAATTCCAAAATTTAGCACGATACTTCTATTTGGTCTAATCTGCCTGTGTAAAAAAATTAAGGCGGGAGAAGGCAGTGTACGTATGTCAGTTCGCACACGGAGGTGACACGTTCCCTCTTGGAGCCAGGAGCCTTGTTCAGGGAAGCTTTGGTTTGCAAGAAGCTTACACCAAAGCTTGTCCCAATTCGGCAAAAAAAATTACTACAGCATGTTCGTGCCATGTCATGACACCATGCCAAGTTTCATGATTTTCAGTCGTGTTTTAGATTTACAGAAATTAAAAAACCAAGTTTCTCAATCATTCCGACCGAGCCATGACACCTAGATGTTTGAATTTTATTCCCATTTATTGCGTGGGACCTATAAATTCACCCAAAGACACACATGTGATTTTTTTAGCAAACTTTGGTGCATTGGAGCATGTGCTTGTAGTTCAAATTTGAATTATGCACATTAAATGCCCAGAAACTCAATTAATGCATAAAAATGCCAAACGAACCCAGAATAATTCCAAATTTAAACACGACACTCATGTACTAGTTGCTTGTTTAGTGTATGTAAATGTTCTAGCAATTCAAACACCATCCTTTCCCTCCGTAACACCATTTTGTCTTTCAAAACATAATTAAAAAATCAGGTATACCACAAACAGTTTACTAGAAAGAATCGTGTGGGATGTGATATAAAATATCTTAGCGCACCGTCTTGTCTAGCTTAGCAGGAAGCTTCATCGTCTATAGTCCACCACCCCCGATTGAACCACACTTGCGCGCCAGTTTCTCGCGGCACCGAGCAAATTTTTTTGCCACCGCGGAAATATCTATCTCCCCGCCCCCTCCCTCCTACCAAAAGCCACATTTCCACTGTTCCTCCTTGCTTTCCAAGTTCAAACCTTCACTGCTGCTTATTGGCAGCTCAGCCTCCTCACCGGCGACCCTTCTTCTTGCAGCGCCGCCTCCTCGTCGGCTACCCTTCTTATTGCAGCTCCGCCTCCTCACCGGCGACCCTTCTTCTTGCAGCATTGCCTCCTCACTGGCGACCCTTCTTCTTGCTGCGCGAGCTCCTCGCCGCCGATCCTTCTTCTTGCTGCGCGGCCTCGTCGATATGGTCAGGTAATCCACACCCCACCCACACCATCCTCCTCCTTTCCCGTCCCACATGCCCCGACTGATGGAGTGACACCTTCCACCAAAATCACTACCCCCTCCTCCAATTAAGTGCCGCCCACTGCCATTTTACACGCAGTATAACGTGGAGCTGAGTAGCATGCGGCCGCATGAGCGAACGAGGTCGCTATGGTTGACATGCGTGTTGACCGCGAGATCTTGGAGGAGCACCTCATCTTCGAGGCCACCATCGACACCGTCGTGCGGTTGTCTACTTTAAAATACAGTTCATGATGTTTTCTCGAGGCCACCGCTAGTGATTTCTCCTCTATAATGTTAATATGCAATCTGATGTTCAGTTAATAGTTTGGTCCTTTGAAATGTAATGTTCAGTTAACACTTTGGTCCAAGAATTGCTACATTTCATAGTATTGTTCTCAAGCATTCTTTGTTTTGTTAACTGTCTTATCTTCTCATACATGTTTCTACTCTGCAATGTCATGCTCAGTTAACTATTTGGTTCATTTGATCTGCTGTCCATTTAACTGTTTGGTTCAGTTCTGCAATTTGGCTGTACTCAATACATATTCCACTGATAATATGGCAACTCTCAGTTAACCTGATCAAGATCTTCCTTATGTGTGTTGCAGGGAAACAATGGGAGACATTGCGGTTTACCATCGAGGTTTGTTCAAGCAGGGTCCTTTGGCTAATAGCACATTATTGTGCAGTTGCAGGAATCATTCTAATATTTAGGTTTCTTACAATTTGGTCTTGCACATGTAGGTCTTGTTATCAGAGTCTTAGACCCACTGTTCGATCCATTTTACATATGGGGAAATGAGATGTCCATGAATATCAGTTAAGTCAAGAAACTCAGAAAGATTGTTTGGATGAGGAAACTTGCGATGAATAACAACAAGATCTTTGTTTGCACAATGAAGAAGACATCAGTCAACTATAGGATGGTACCAACTCTTTCACCTTGTTTTTACCCCTTGCGCCATTTCAAAATTTACAACAATGGTTTATGCATAGCTTTGTTTTCAGTACTTTTCAAAGCAGTTCACCAATGATTACCTCTCAAACCACCTACATGGTCAAGAGGCGAGGAAGGTAGTCATTCAACACCCACGGTGCAATATTGAAGTCTTGTTGAAGAGGACAAAGGTTGGGCGGGCAATTATCCATAGCCACTGGCCTATAGTTGCAAGGACATTCAACATCACTGAAGGCTCAATATTTGCCTTCCGCTTCTGCAGTTTCCCAGATGAGATTCATCTGTCTATTTACCATGTATGATGCTACTTTCCAAAGGTTTTTGATGCTGCATGTGAAACTTGGTGCTGTTGTGTAATGGCATAACTAAGTGCCGAAGCTATCTGATGTAATTCAATTATGAAATTCTGGTTGCTTTTATATGGATATGAAATATCTGGTGTGTTTTATAAGAAATACCAGTTTGATTAGTACATGGATTATCAATAATAGGCTAATTACCCTGCTTATTGGGGTTTTCTATTGCAAACGGTTACTCAGACAACACCGTGGGTGATGAACTCAAACAACCCAAACGGTTTCTAGAAAGTAGGCGTGTTCGATCAACTAACAATCACACATGGCTTCCGGCAGCGAACTGTTTGCGTTAGGCCACCTTGCACAAATGTTTCCACACAAAGAACTGTGTGGGATGTACATACCTACGGAAATGATTTTTTGGGATTCACCGTGCGGGATGTACATACGTACGGAAATGATTTCTTGGATTCACCGTGTGGGATGTACATACATACGGAAATGATTTCTGGGATTCACCATGTGGGATCTACATACCTATGGAAATGATTGGGTTTCGATGCCACGCCCGATCGCACACGGCCCCAGCCTGGGTCCCAGGAGGGCCTATCCCCGACAATTTTTGGGTCGTGTGGGAAGGACCCCCCTCGCCCACACTCACTTGGCGATGGTTCCAAGTACCGTCACGGGAAGGGGTTCAAAACCGTTTGTTTAGCACATCGATGTACTAGTGGACGTTCACATGACACCACTAAGGGAATCACAACATACATACTATCCAAATATCGAGCACATATCAAATTCACATGATTACTTGCAACATGATTTATCTCGTGACCTCAAGAACAAAGGTAACTTCTCACAATCAACAAACATGCTCATGATCATAGGGGTATTAATATGCATAATGGATCTGAACATATAGTCTTCCACCAAATAAACCATATAGTAATCAACTACAAGATGTAATCAACACTACTAGTCACCCCCTAGCACCAATCTATAGTTACAGTAACAAGATTGAATATAAGAGATGAACTAGGGTTTGAGATTAGATGGTGTTGGTGAAGATGTTGATGGAGATTTCCCTCCCCAAGATGGGAGAGTTGTTGGTGATGATGATGACGATGATTTCCCCCTCCGGGAGGGAAGTTCCCCCGGGAGAATTGCTCTGCCAGAGGGCAAAAGTGCTCCTGCCCAAGTTCCGCCTCGAGGTTGTGGCGCTCCGTCCCGAAAGTATTATTGTGATTTTTTCTAGGTCAAAACCACTTATATACCAAAATATGGGCACCAGAGGTGGGCCGAGGAGGGCATAATACACCAGGGCGCGCCAGGGAGGCCTGGCATGCCCAGGTGGGTTGTGCCCACCTGGTGCCCCCCCCCTCTGGTACTTATTGTCCCCAACATTTCTTATATATTGCATAAAAATCTCCGTGAAGTACCAAAGGGGGGCACCACATGTGCCTAGATCTTTCCTCACCACATGATGCTTGCCAGAAGAATAAATAAAAAGGCATAGAAGGAAAACTTTGATTCTTTGCATAAAAGTAAATACATATAAGTAAAAGATAGGCCCTTCACAGAGGGAAGCAGAGGTTGCCATGCGTTTTAGTTTTTTGCATGCTCAATCCCTTAGTGCAAGAGAACATCACGTTGTATTGCCCCTTAAGATGACAACCTTTATTATGCAGTCTATCGCTTTTATTCTTTGTCATCCAAGTTCATACAACGCTCAGTTTTCTCTTATACTAAATGATCTTACATATTTAGAAGCAATTTTATTGCCTTTTTGCATCGATGACAACTTACTTGAGGGATCTTGTTCAATCCCTAGGTAGGTATGGTGGACACTTGAAAAAGATTTGGTTTTAAGGGTTTTTGGATGCACAAGTAGTATCTCTACTTAGTACGGAATTTTTGGCTAGCAAAGGTAGGGGCAAGCACCACATGTTGAAGGATCTATAACAATATGATTTCTATGTGAATATAAACAAACATAAACCATTAAGTTGTCTTCCTTGTCCAATATCAACAATTTTGGCATATAATATTTTGATGAGGGCTCACAATCACAAATGATTTCTAGGATAGTATATTTATATGTGAATCTTCCCTTCCCTTATTAATTCTTTCATGAGTTGCATCATTGACTAATGCTATGTTTGTCAATATCTAATAAAGTTTTCTTACTTATACTTTTCCTTATGTCACTACTAGGGAAAACCTTATACACAGAAATTTAGCAACAGCGCGGGTTAAAAAAGGGCGCTAGTGCTAGATAGCAGTAGCGGTTCAGAATAAACCGCGCTGCAGATACGATCCTAGCAGTAGCGCGTGTGCCCATAAAAGTGCTACTACTAATATTCCCATTGCTGGAACGATGGGCTACGCATAGCAGTAGCGGCCTTGCAGGAAGCACGCTCCCGCTAGGGCATGAGTAGAAGCGTGTTTCCCTGTAACAGCGCTACTGCTAATGGAAATAGAATAAAATGAAAAACAAATAGAAAAGTAAATGAAAATGAAAGAAACAGAAAAAGGAGAAAGTAAAAAAAATGTAAAGCAAAATAAATGAAAAAGAGAAAAAACAGAGAAAGGCTTAGCTGTAGCGTGTGTTAGTAAGAGGCGTTGTAGCTAACGCAGTTGCAACGCGTTTCCAGGACCCCCGCTATAGAAACAGAGAAGGAAATAAAAAAGAGAGAAAATTACATATGTATAGCAGTAGCGCGTTTTGGAAAAAGCGCTATAGCTACCTTAGCTAGAGCGCGTTTTGTGAAACGCGCTACCGCTAGTTTTGACTTAACCAAAAAACCGTCCCCCCCGGCCACCACTTGCCCCCCAAATCTCTCGACCCACCCCGCCGCCGTCTCCCCGATTCGTCGTCGCCCCACTTCGCCGCCGTCTTCGGCCGACGTCGACGCCCCCGGAGCCACCAGAGCCGTGCGCCGTCGACGCCACCGGAGCCGCCCCCAATGCCACGGAGCCGCGCGGCCTCATCAACGCCACCGAAGCCGCCGTCGACGCCACTAGATCCTCCCTCGCCACAACTGCCTCCCTCGCCATCACCGGAGACGCCCTGCCTCCCTCGCCACCACTGCCTCCCTCGCCACCACTGCCTCCCTCGCCACCACCGGAGCCATCCTCTGTAAGCCCCCACCCCTCCTCTCTCTCTCATGCATAGGTTAGCTAGTTTAATTATGTTAATTATCTAGGTTAGGGCAAAATTTTAGTTAGGGCTTTGACAGAGAAGTAGTTAGGTTAACTAGGTTAATTACCTAGGTTAGTGCAAAAAATTAGTTAGGGCTTTGACAGAGAACTAGTCAGGTTAACTAGTTTAATTAGGTTAATTATCTAGGTTATTTATGCAAGTTTTATTTTAAAGATGATCCCTTCCTAGACTTTTATTGTTGATTATATCTTTTCATTGAAGTGGTCATGTTGTTTGTGCCCAAGTGGCTTTGTTGTTTGAATGAAGCTGAGTGGCCTATATATGTTTCGCCAGAATGTTGATTCATTTCCGTTCTGGCAAATTTCAGGTTCTCGATTTGTCCACTTTTTAGCAAAGGTCATGCCAAAATTTTCCGTGAATTTCGGCATGACTTGTGCTACAAACTAGGACAGATCGAGTGCCCGGGATTTGCCGCACCAGGAAGGAATCAACGTTCCTACAAAACATAGGCCTTTTGTATGTCATTATTCATTTTATTAGGTCTAGAATTAATTTACAAGATTTAATCATCGGAAACATGGCTAGCAACGATGAAGGACATGGTTCTAGTGATTGCGACGACGTCTACTAGGCGGCAGACGAGTTTTTTAGCCTTGCCGATGATCAACCGGTGGCATCGAGGACTGAGACCGACACGTAGACCGGTGCTAAGCCTGAGACCGGCGCTAAGACTCAGACCGACATCGAGACCGGCGCTGAGACTGAGACCGGTGCTGAGACTGAGACCGGCACTGAGACTCAGACCGGCATTGAGTCCGACGCTGCCTCAGGGACTGGAGCCGGTGTAGAACAGAAAGCAAAGAGGCAACGGCTTCCTAACAAACTCAAGACTACTAGGCTGGTGGTCACGAAGGTGGGCGACGGCAATTTTGAGCCAAAGGCGCCCGAGGAAGCACGTCGATACTACGGCAATCAAATAGGTTGCATCGTACGGACAACCGCCGCCATCAACGATGAGAAACTACCGAAGATAGAAAATATGAGGAGCTCCCTCCTAAAGAAGTTTCACCAGATATTCTTGTTCCCAGGCCGGAATGAGAAGGATTATGAAGATCCAGATGAGGACCCGACAATGAAGAAGATAAACAAACACGCCATGACCAAGTTTAGCAACACGTTGGCCGCCTGGAAAAATCAAGTGAAAGCAAAGATCATCGAAAAGAAGGAACCCTACTCCGAGATTGTAAAGGATAATCCGACAATCACGGAAGAGCAGTTTCAAATATTCAAGGAGGCTTGCGAGGCCGAAGCTGCCAAAAAAAGTCTCAGTACATGAAGGGGCTTCAAGAGAGGAACATTGTGAGCCACCACCTCGGAAGCCGTGGTTACAGCGGAAATAGGTCCAAATGGGCCAAGGAGGACGCGAAAGACGCGAGTCTTGGCATCCCAAACCCCTTGGCGGATTTCACCGTCCCGCAGGAGCGTGATGTCCTCAGGGCCCGGCACCGTTGGGACCCAGTGAACAAGGTTTACGAGACAACACCGGTCATTACGGAGTTCATGAGACTGCTGGTAATTTTAGTTTCTGATCAATTCGACTGCACACGTTAGTCATATTTGTAAACGATCCTTGTGCCTTTTGCAGAGAGAGCAGCACCGGATTGCGGCCGAAAGCGACTCGTCGTCTGAGGCATTGGCGAGGCCCAAGTGGGGCACTCCATTCAACCGGGTGTTGAAGATATTGAAACGACAACCGGTGGATACTCGACCATCATATAGACACGTGCACGGTGTCGGAGACGGCACCATGTGGAAGAAGTACTACCATGAGACCACGGAGGAGAGAAAGGAAAGACGGAGGTTAACTGAAGAAAACATCGACAAGAAGGTTGAGATTGCGGTTGAGAAGAAATCATCTCAAACAGTCGCAACAGCGGTAGCTGCCGCAAAACAGGTGGTTGCAGATTTGTCTACTTCCTTGGTGACGGGCGTTATCACTTGGACAAGGCAAAATCCAGAAAAAAATGCAGAGGACTTTCCCCTTGCCGACTTCTTGGGGAGCAGCTCGACTAGCGTTGCACTAGCACCTGCTCCCGCGCCGGCTTCCGCACTTGCTCCCGCACCGGCTCCTGCACCGGCTCCCGCACCGGACGTGCTCGGTGGTGCTTCATCTTTGGCTGAGCTCGACGCCCTCACGGTATCTGTCACACCGACCCCCTTCAATATAAATGTATAATCTCCCGTTTTCGTTGCCTTTCGGATGTCTCACGTCGCAGACTTTTCTTTGCACGCCGACGAAACCCTGTGCACCATATTGTACATCATCGGCGACCAGAAGGTGGACATGGGGAAGGCGACGATAATGAAGCCGAAGGAACCATTGTTCCACAGCCGGCCGATCCCCCCGAACGTCTTCAAGGTTTCCGTGGCCAGTGTCAAACCGGGCCACGAGAATTTGCCTCCTCCAATACTAGCGGGGGATGACGACGAGACACCACGGCGGCTTGGTGATTGTTGCAATGGGTGGGTGCTGCTGTGGCCAAAGATTCTGCTTCGTCTGGAGGCGACCGGGAGCACACCCATGAGCACGCAGCCTCAACAAGGTATGAACATCAACACCCCACCTACCCAATTAGCGTCGGGTGTCGGGTTGGGTGATAGCAGACGGGGTAAGGAGGAGGCTCCATTAGTCACTGATGACGTCACCATGGATGAGGATGAGGACGACGATGGCGCTGAAAAGTATGTCTATACTGGCGCCTCCTCAGGGTTTGAGCGTCATGAGTCAGTGCCTGAATTGCCGTCTCAACGTATTATGGACGACCTTCCGGTAGTAAAGAAGTCTAGGAAGAGAGCGAGGAAAGGCAAAAAAGCTGATTCTATGATCCAGCCGCCTCAGCAGCCTCGGCTTCAGGACCGTATAGATATCCCCGATGCGGATAAATGGCATATCCCCGGTCAACCAATCCTACCTGCAACAGTGCTACGGGCCAGATTCGGCGATCTAAGGAGATTTCATGATGATGTGCTGCGGGTAGAGAAAGGCCTCATCACCTCGAAAGATCCAGGATACCCACTCTGCGTGGTTAACGTTCCGCAGCAAATGTCGTACATCGACAGCTTCCCCGTGGATAAGTTCTTCCTCTGATTCAATTACATATTCGACATGTTTCACGTGAAGAAGCTGGATTTTACGTTTGTCCGCCTTTATGTCTTGCACATGAACTACATCATCGGGGTTGAGCAGATATCTAATATCTGTGTCGCTGACCCGTACTACATGCACGAGGGCTTCTTGGGAGTCTGCGCAAAGCACCGTGAATACGCGGGGGATTACATCGTCACTTTCATGCTCGCCAATAAGGACAAGGAGGTGATTCTCGTGCCTTATCATCCCGTGTAAGTCATCCGCGCTGCTATCCTTCCTTCGATTTCAATCATTCATTTGCACGGTGGAGGCTAATTAATTTGAGGTGTACTTATTTTGCGCAGCGGCGGGCGTGCCGTCCTCATCATCCTCTACCCCCGATTCTCCCACGCTCTTTACTTGGACTCGTCGAAGAACATTCACAAAAAGGATTACACCCACATCAAGGATGTTCTCGACAGTGCTATGTTTTACTACCAATCAAGGGGTGGAGAGGTCAGGGACAAGAAGACAAGGGGCGGCAGGGCCGCCTTCGGCCATAAGACCGACTTCTGCTGCATCCAGCAACCGAACGATTCTCTTAATGATGGATTCTATGTCCTACACCACATGCTGGAGTACAGACGGGATCACCAGAACCTTCACATGTCACCTAGATCCGGCGATGCCCATATTCTGCAATGGGCAAAGGACATAGGAGATATCGAGGATTATCGACTTCGAGCTGAGTTCTATAACATCCAACGCGAACTTGCCCAAATCATCATGAAGGAGGTCGTCGAAAAAACAGGGATGTTCTACGGAGAAGGACAAATGTCGCGGGAAGACGTCCAAATATGGATAGCCTCTCAGCATCTCGACATGAAGCCTTTCACTAAGCTCAAGGACTATCTCCCTGACTTGGATGGATGGAACGACATGTTAGAGTGATTGTCGATATATGACAATGTGACCGTCTAGTCCATACTTTTTGTATGACAAAACTTTGAGTTATGCATGGTGAAACTTTATTTGTGATGTAATTAAACCGTCCTCCTCCTCGACTAGCGAATATCACTCTAGTTAGGGCATTTTGGGGTACGATGAACTTTGTTATTTATGCTTATGATATGTTGTTTCTATTTTTGCCAAGTCTATCTCTTTCTGTTGCTCAACTATATATGTTGCATATCATCGACTCATGTGACGATGTAGGTGCATAGATCATAGATGGCGAAGAAGTGCTACGCCAGGAGTATATATACGACAAGTGGCCGGAGTGTCAGGCCCAGGTGTACCGGTTTCCGGTTTCTGAGCGACAGTCAGTAGTTAGTTTAGGTTCACGCTAATGCGAGAGAAGGATACGAACTCATGTACTCAAAGTGATAGCTCTTCTCGCGTATATCATTGTTTAGATGGATGACGATGTATTTGCATGTAATCGAGACTTGTCTCGCTATTTTCTAGATGATGACGAGAGACCACTTTGTGTTGGATAATGATTATGATGAGACTATTTGTATGTATATGATATGATTACATCCGTGGTCTCGCAGGCATTTGTATGTGTACCATGATGACATTTGTATGTACTAAAGATTCTTCTATAACGCCTGTTCAAATACAAAACAAATATGCCAAAAAAAAACAAAAAACTACTAAAATTAGCAGTAGCGAGTGGAGAAAAGTTAGCAGCAGCGCGGTAGTAGCAGTAGCGCGCATGGAAGAAGCGCGCTATAGCTATTAGCAGTAGCGAGCTTCCACTAAGTGTGATGCTGCTACACTTGTGTAGCAGTAGCACTGGTGAGCACGCGCTACTGCTATGTGTTAGCTGTAGTGCCTTATTAGTAGCGCCGGTCCGCGCGCTACTGATACACCTAAAACCCGCGCTGCTGCTCGCCTTTTCCCTAGTAGTGTGTGGTGCTATCACCTACCATAGGATTAGTATATGATCATATTGATTTATTTCCTCTCTTTTATTTATTTTATTTCTCATTTTATTTCTTTCTTATTTCTTTTCTTTATTTGCAACATGAAAGTAAAGAAAGTAAAAAACTCAAACTAGCTTCATTATATAACTTGCACATGATTACAATGATAGATCACTAAGCAAACTTCTAGAAGAAGAAGAAAAGGTCGAACTAAACTTTATTCATCTAAGCAAAAGATTGAACTAAAATAAGTAAAAGTAGAAACATAGTGGGATGATATGATACCAGGGCACCTCCCCCAAGCTTGGCGAAAGCCAAGGGGAGTGCCCATACCCGATACTTAGTTCACCTTTGGTGGTGAAGAAGAGATCTTGTCCTTAAGGGTCAAGAGGTCCTGCAGCTGACGAATGACGCTCCGGAGATAGGCAATATGCTCTTGATGCAGAATATTTTTGCGAGTGAGATGCTTATTTTGTATACGGACTGCTTCAAAGACACGAAAAGCTTCAATCTCGGCAGGAGTAAGGTGAGTAAGATAGGGTTTAAGAATATCTTCCTCCTCCTCGGCCAACAGGGATGGATCTATGGTACCTTGCCCTTGTCTCCCTTGTTAGCGTCTGTGGGCTCCTCCCTCTTCGTCTTGATCTTCATCAGCCAAGCATCCTCTTCCATGTGGTTGGAGGAGAAGGAAGACATGATGCCTAGCTTGACAAATTTGACCAGAAACAGCAAGAAAAGAGAATAGATGATTCTCTCCGTGATACGGTGGTTAACAAGTTCGGGAAGTATATATAGATTTTTTATCTTGGAGAACAAGCACATGGAAGAAAAACGGAGTACGGGAGGTGTCCTAGGTGGGCACAACCCACCTGGGCGCGCCAGGCACGCCCTGGTGTATTGTGCCCACCAGGGGACGCTTCCTGGGAGTTTCTTTATTTCCAAAATTTTAAAATATTCCAAAACTGATAAAAAATAATTTTTGCAAATTTTCCGGAGTCTGTTTACTTACCGTATGGCGTACCTCCTTATTTTGACAATTCTGGAGTGTTCCGGAAGGACTCTCTTATGTATTCTTCTGGTGTCAAAGTTTGGATAATATTGCTTTCAACATTAATAGGCGTACCTGAGATGTAATGCTTTATTCGTTGCCCATTGACAACCTTCGGGTTAATACCTTTGGAATTATTTATTTTGATGGCACCAGACCGGTAAACCTCCTCAATGACATAAGGGCCTTCCCATTTGGATGGCCCACGCTCGTGGCTCATGAACCTCCCCGAGGCTTCAATCTCTTCATGGAGAGAGCTCTGCGACCAGTTCGTTGCTAATTTCAAGGGCACACATGACCGCCCCTCCACCATCAACGACCTGCGGCATGTGCAGCAGCGCCCCGGCGAGACCCTCCACAAGTACATCTGGTGCTTCTGTCAGGTGCGCAACAAGAACCCGCGTGTCTCTGACGCGGCCATCATTTCTACATTCTCCACTAGCATCACGGATGATAGGATGCGCAAGAAACTCGCCATCAACGACGAGCTGGACTCGATGCTCGAGTTGTTCGACCTCGCCGACAAGTGCACAAAAGCTAAAGAATTTCATCTTTTCATCCACAATGACCCCAACGCCACACTCGATGCCGCCAAGGCCAAGGGCAAGGCCCTGCCATACTTGCGGTGGAGCCTGAGCAGAAGCGCGGCTGTGACCGCGACGATCCCGAGAAGGACAACTGTCCGTTCTGCGTCTACCACAACATGCGCACCCACAACCCCGAGGACTGCCAGGAGCTTAAGTCGCTCCGCGACAAGTGCTTGGTCCATCGAGGAGACCACAATGACCTTGGCACCAGTCGCGGAGGAGGCCGTGGCAGCAGCCGATGGGACAGCCGCAATGGCAACCCCCGTCGTGGCTGTCATGACCAGTCGCGCGAGGGCGCCTGGCGCGATCAGCCTTGTGAGGGCGCCTGGCACGAGCAGCCTCGTGAGTGAATCCAGAGGCCAACATAGCCCTTCCGCTACTGCCGCCGCTGCCCGGCAGGAGCGACTTCAATTATCTTGATGAGGGTGCTGGGGGCTACCAGGAATCTCGCGAGATAGCCAGCATCCTTGGGGGAGCTCAGGCCCTTGCATCCAATTGTCTCTACAAGCAATTCTCTAGCAAGGTGAATGCCGCCCTCCCGGGGCCTGAAGCTATGCGGCCCCTCAAGTGGTCGTAGTACGCCATCACCTTCGACTTCAAGGACCACCTCAAGTCCACGGTCCCCGCCCAGGATGTGCACCTCCACCATCAGTAATGTTGCGGTCACCAAGACCCTCATTGACGCGGGCACCGGCCGCAACGTCCCCTCCATAGAGACCATCGAGACGCTCCAAGTGCCCTACGATTAGCTGATGCCGACCATGCCTTTATCCGGGGTGACTGATGGGTCTACTATTCCCCTAGGGCAGGTGCGCCTCCCGGTCACCTTTGGCACCCGCCATAACTACCACACCGAGCTCACTAACTTCGACGCGACGCACATTGTCCTGCCGTACAATGCCATCCTGGGGTACTCGGCAATCGCCAAGTTCATGGCGGTGACCCACCATGGCTACAACGTCCTCAGGATGCTTGGCTGCAGTGGCAACATCACCATCGCTCGCGATGAGAAGGACGCGGTATGCTCCCTCAAGCATGCCTACAGGGCCACCGCAGCTACACATGTGAATGGCAAGGACGCCATCAAGCCTCCCGAGGTTGCTCGCGCAAAGAAGAAGAAGCTACTCCCCCAAAACCTCACCAAAGCGAAGAAGGCATCAGTTGACGGCAGCGGCGCATGCCCTTCCCTCGCCATCGGCGTCTGCCTCCCTCCTGCCTAGGAAAGTGCGCTTGTTGCCTCCCTTCGGACAGGCTTGAATGTTTCCTCCTAGGAGGCATCTGACTTGCCTAGTGTGCCGAGGGAGGTGATCGAGCACCACCTAGCGGTGTGCCTAGCGCACGCCACGTCAAGCAAGGAGCACAGCTAGGCGTGGGAGGAGCAGGAGTTCATCATCCGAGAAGTCTACAAGATGCAAGGAGCTGGAGCCATCAGAGGGGAGTGCCACCCCGCGCGGCCTGCCATCCTGAACGTCGTCCCCAAGAAGAGCGGCAAGGCATGCATGCATGTCGATTTCCTGAGCCTTAGTAAGGCTTGCCCTCAGGACCCCTTTCTGCTGCCCGGCACCGACCAGATTGTGGACTCCACAAACTCTTGCCCATGTGAGAGGGCCCTTTCGGGATCTCTCATGTCTCCTGGCTAGGCCCTGCCCAGCAGGAGACAGAGAACGATGTTCCTGCGCCTAACGCCTGGAAATGTCCAACGCCTCCGCAGGTTCTACCCGTGACTCTCATGAATACGAACGAAATGGGTTGTACATGCCCTGGGGGCTCTCAATGCGCTCTCCCAACAAATGCGCGAGAGCCCCCACCCACGTCCAAGTGGAAGCCCGATGCCCCGTGCTAGCGCAACGATCAAGTCGCAATCAAACCCACATCCTGGTGGAAACCCCATGCTCTATGCTAGCGAAACAATCAACAGAGGGCGCCCCACGGGCTACACCAACCTCAAGTTGATCCGTGCCGGACACGACAACCCCTCCTTTTTGTTTTGGATGTGTAATTGAGGGTGCCCCATGTGCCTCACCAACCACAAGTTGGTCTGTGCCGGACACGGCAGCCGTATCTCTTTTTGTTGTGTAATGGAATGTTTAGTCTTGCTTCAGTAAAGCTTTGGTTTCCCGTTCATCGTGTGTTTCATTGTGTTTTTATCTCGGGAGCCGCACGTGCTCGCAACCTCCCTCTTGAGACTCATGTGAGCAGGGGCTGGACATGGTGTGTGTGCTTGGATTAGTCCCATCAGTGCCAAAAACCCAAGCAACCGGGCTCTGGCTCGCAGGCCTACTCCCGTGCATGCCATCCCACCAAGGTCCTTGGTGTCTTATCTCCTTGCGGGACGCTCACGAGCGAGCCAGCAAGCGTGCATTGCTCCCTTGCACTGCAACCTTCCGTGTGTAGTTTTCTATGTGCAGTTGCCTTGGGGGTCAGCCCAAGACAACTACCTCAGCATGAGATTTCGTGAGCTAAAGCCTCGCGAGGCACGTGACGTCGACAACGGTCGACCAGGTTCCGCACTCCAGAAAGCTAAATCTAAATATCTTGTGAGCCGCCTCTCGAGCCTCCCCTTCAGGTAACCGCACGAGTGCTGGCGTTTCCCCTCATGCGAGCCGCTTGTGCGTCAAAGGGGGCACCCTAAGCATCGCACCTCAGGAGCCCTCACTAGTCCCCGATGCCCGTCACCTCCTGGCCTTATTCAGGCACTAAGACCTGGCATACCGGCGATGGCTGAGGCCTGCACGGGGGCTAGGTCCTGACAATGTAGAGCGCAAAGGCAAGCAAAAAGGGGAAACAAGCCTCAGGGGAAGGCCCCGCAGGGGTATAGGCGTTCATCACATCATTAAGTACTCAAGCAATACCATGGTCTTAACGCCTCCGTGAGGCTGTATCAGTCTGTTATAGGATAATAAAGGGGAGATCTAGGAGGAAGCGCTATCATCGCCCCACCGCCACCGTCAGCACCGTCACTGTCTCCCTCCTCAACCTCGTCGGAACCCGCGCCATTGTCGAAGGAGAACTTCTCGAGTAGTGCATCCACATGGTCTTCTACCGCCTCCGCGAGGCCATCACAGAACTCTTCGGGAAAGGGAACTATCACCTTGCTGAAGATGAATTCAGGGTCGACGTCGCAAAGGTGGCTTAAGACGCGGGTCGCCGCTTGAGAGAAGAGGTCACGACATCCCTCCTCCAAGATGTCATCCATCGTCCGGGCCCTCTCTTCGAGCCACTCCACGAGCTTGGTGGAGAATTTGATGTAGTTGGCGTTGCGGGGCATGAGGGGGGCTTCAAGCTTCTCCCAGCAGATGGAGCTCAGAGCGCCACGGTCCCGGAGTTCAAGAGAAGGGAGCACCCCGAGGTGTTCAAGTTGCTGCTTTTGCTTCCAATCTGCCTTGCCCCTGGCTTGCTCGGCAACGCTGTGCTACTTCTTTAGCTTGCGTTGGTTTTTCCCTTGAAGAGGAAAGGGTGATGCAGCAAAGAAGAGATAAGTATTTTCCCTTAGTTTGAGAACCAAGGTATCAATCCAGTAGGAGACAACGCACAAATCACCTAATACCTGCACAAACAATCAAACAACCTGCACAAACAATCAATCCCTTCACGACCACTTGCAAAAGTGAGATCTGATAGAGATAGATAAACAGTAAAGTAAATATTTTTGGTATTTTTGGTTTATAGATCGGAAAGTAAAAGATTGCAAAATAATAGATCGGAAGCTTATATGATGGAAAATAGACCGGGGGATCATAGGTTTGACTAGAGGCTTCTCTCAAGATAGCAAAGAATACGATGGGTGAACAAATTACTGTCGAGCAATTGATAGAAAAGCGTAAAGTTATGATGATATCTAAGGCAATGATTATGAAATATAGGCATCACGTCTGTGTCAAGAAGACCGAAACGATTTTGCATCTACTACTATTACTCCACACATCGACTGACTTCTACCTGCATCTAGAGTATTAAGTTCATGAAGAACAGAGTAACACATTAAGTAAGATGACATGATGTAGAGGAATTAATTCAAGCAATATGATGAAAACCCCATCATTTTATCCTCGATGGCAACATGTTCCTTGCTGCCCCTACTATCACCGGGAAAGGACACCGCAAGATTGAACCCAAAGCTAAGCACTTCTCCCATTGGAAGAAAAACCAATCTAGTTGGCCAAACTAAATCGATAGTTCGAAGAGAATTACAAAGATATCTAATCATGCATATAAGAATCTAGAGAAGATTCAAATAATATTCATACATAAGTTGATCATAAATCCACAATTCATCAGATCTCGACAAACACACCGCAAAAGAATATTACATCAGATAGATCTCCAAGATCATCGAGGAGAACATGGTATTGAGAATCAAAGAGAGAGAAGAAGGCATCTAGTTACTAGCTATGGACCCGTAGGTCTGAGGTAAACTACTCATGCTTCATCGGAAGGGCAATAGAGTTGATGTAGAAGCCCTTCGTGATCGAATCCCCCCTCTGGCAGGGTGCCGGAAAAGGTCCCTAGATGGGATCTCACTGGTACAGAAGGTTGCGGCAGTGGAGAAGTGTTTTCATGGATGCCTCTGGTGGTTTGGGAATATATGTGAATATATAGTAGAAGGAATTAGGTCAGGGGAGTCACGGGGTGCCCACAAGGGTGGAAGCGCGCCCTCCCCCCTTGTGGCCGCCTCGTGGCTCTTCGACTTGATCTCCAAGTCTCTGGGGTGTCTTCTAGTCCAAGAAAAATCATCGCGAAGGTTTTATCCCGTTTGGACTCCATTTGGTATTCCTTTTCTGCGAAGCTCAAAAACAAGGAAAAATAGAAACTAGCATTGGGCTCTAGGTTAATAGGTTAGTCCCAAAAATAATATAAAATAGCATATTAATGCATATAAAACATCCCAAACAGATAATATAATAGCATGGAACAATAAAAAATTATAGATGCGTTGGAGACGTATCACGATGGCAATACCCCTTGTCTGAAGCCTAAAGGAAGCGAGCTCGGCCTCGGCATCAGCCTGGGCCTGCCGTGCGGCCGTCTGGCGGGTCTCCGACTCACTCAGCACCACTTTGAGACCGGAAATTTCCTGCCGAAGGTTCTCGCACTCCGCCTCGAAGGCATCCTCCCGCCGCTTCAGTTCCCGACCATGCTCTTCGGCGAGCTGCGAGCGGTCCACTGCTGCCTTCGCATCGGCACTAGCTTGGACCTTCTTCTCCTTAGCCTCCAGCTGGGCATTGGCTTCGGAGACGCGCTTTGCATGGGCCTCCTGGGCGTCAACCACCCAGCGCCCCAGCGTCTCTTGACGCTCACGCTCGGCGGCCAGCTCGGTCGACGCCCTCACGAGGTCCGACTCGCGAGCCCAGAGCTTCGCCTCACGGGCTTTGAGGTCATCTTCCCACGATTTGAGAATTTGCGACTGCGCAACCCATTCATAGTGGAGCACCTTCAAGCGGACTTCCGCCTCCTCATGGTGCTTGCCTGCCGCCTCGGCCTCCGCGAGCGCAGTCGTGCAAGCCTCCTTCGCCTCGGTGACTTCCTTCTCGCTCTTCATGCGGACAACCTCATTTTGGCAATGGCCCGTCTTCATGGCAACGTTAAGATGGCTCCACCCATCAGCGAGCCTCAGGTGCTCCTCGATGAGGCGCGCCTCATCATCTTGGAAATCTGCCCCGAGTCAGTCGAGCGTGGCCATGGCGTCACCCAAGGCTCCGTGCCGGAGCAAGGCGCGGCAACTCACGAGTGCGAGGGCCCGGTCCGAGCTTCGCTCCTCACTTTTCGCGGTCATCACGGCCGATGATGCCCCAACAATGCTCGCCTGGGGCAGAGGGCACGCCAGGACTTCCTCTGTGCTTGGCTGTCGTAGCATGTCGTGGGGGCTCGCCTCGCCGGCCTCGGGGGCCTTGCTAGGAGGTGCGGCCTAAGGGTTTTTTGCAGCGCGCCCTACGTCATACGCCACTACATTAAGGGTGGTGATAGGAGGGAGATTAAGCGCTTTGTCCTTCCCCGTCGCCGCACCTTCTTCCATGTCGGGCCCCGCGAGGGACACGTCCCCGCTTCCGGAGGGGGCGCCTGAGGCCGAACCACCACGGCCTCAGCGGTCGCGCTCGTGCACAGCTCTAGAGGGGTAATTGACCCCTCATTGACTCCTAAGCACCTCATATTGGCGTTGTGGTGGCAAGCAGCCTCCTCACGCCCCTCGGTGCTCCTAGCAGGTGCTAGTAGCCCCTTCGGGCCGAGGGCCGCCTTCACCCCCGTCTTCTTCTTCTTATATTTCTGATCATTAACGGCCCACCTGTGCAAACGGGGGTCAGTCCAGACTCATTCAAGACGCACAAGCATAAGACGCGGGAATGCCTTGGTGACTTACTCGTCCTTGGCGGTCCATTTCCTCTTCTTCTCTGCGGTGATCGGCGCATAGCCGCCATCTTTAAGTGCCGCTCCGGCACCGCTTTCCGGGCCCTCGGGGCGGTTCTTGGTGAACCCGGTCACGCTGTAACCTTCCTTAAGGGCCTGGGAAGTCCCTACTCTCTGGAGGTTCTCGGCCGACGAAGGCTCGACCGCCTTCTCGCCAAGGTCCATTGATACGTCTCCAATGTATCTATAATTTTTGATTGCTCCATGCTATTATATTATCTATTTTGGATGTTATTGGGCTTATTTTTACACTTTTATACTATTTTTGGGACTAACCTATTAACCAGAGGCCCAACCCAAATTGGTGTTTTTTGCCTATTTTAGAGTTTCGCCGAAAAGGAATATCAAATGGAGTCCAAACGGAATGAAACCTTTGGGAGCGTTATTTTTGGAATGAACATGATCCAGGAGACTTGGAGTGGACGTCAAGAAATCAACGAGGCGGCCACGAGGCAGGGGGCGCACCCTCCACCCTCGTGGGCCCCTCATTGCTCCACCGACCTACTTCTTCCTCCTATATATATCTACGTACCCCCAAACATCCAGGAGCACCATGAACACCTAACTCCACCGCCGCAACCTTCTGTACCCAAGAGATCCCATCTTGGGGCCTTTTCCGGAGCTCCGCCGGAGGGGGCACTGATCATGGAGGGCCTCTACATCAACTCCATGGCCTCTCCGATGATGTGTGAGTAGTTTACTTCAGACCTTCGGGTCCATAGCTAGTAGCTAGATGTCTTCTTCTCTCTCTTTGGATCTCAATACAAAGTTCTCCTCAATTCTCTTGGAGATCTACTCGTTGTAATCTTCTTTTGTGGTGTGTTTGTCGAGATCCGATGAATTGTGGGTATATGATCAAGTTTATGTATGAACAATATTTGAATATTCTCTGAATTCTTTTATGTATGATTGGTTTATCTTTGCAAGTCTCTTCGAATTATCAGTTTGGTTTGGCCTACTAGATTGATCTTTCTTGCAATGGGAGAAGTGCTTAGCTTTGGGTTCAATCTTGCGGTGCTCAATCCTAGTGACAGAAAGGGAAACGACGCGTATTGTATTGTTGCCATCGAGGATAAAAAGATGGGGTTTATATCATATTGCATGAGTTTATCCCTCTACATCGTGTCATCTTGCTTAAGGCGTTACTCTGTTCTTATGAACTTAATACTCTAGATGCATGCTGGATAGCGATCGATGTGTGGAGGAATAGTAGTAGATGCAGAATCGTTTCGGTCTACTTGTCGCGAACGTGATGCCTATATACATGATCATGCCTAGATATTCTCATAATTATTCGCTTTTCTATCAATTGCTCGACGGTAATTTGTTCACCCACAGTAATACTAATGCTATCTCGAGAGAAGCCACTAGTGAAACCTATGGCCCCTAGGTCTATTTTCCATCATATTAATCTCGCGTCAACAAGCTATTTCTGGCGCCGTTTATTTTTCTTTATTTACTTTCAATCTATATCATAAAAATACCATAAATATTTATCTTATTATTATCATCTCTATCAGATCTCACTCTTGCAAGTGACCGTGAAGGGATTGAAAACCCCTTTATCGCGTTGGTTGCGAGGTTCTTATTTGTTTGTGTAGGTACGAGGTGACTCGCACGTGGTCTCCTACTTGATTGATACCTTGGTTCTCAAAAACTGAGGGAAATACTTACGCTGCTTTACCGAATCATCCTTTCCTCTTCAAGTGAAAACCAACATACTGCTCAAGAGGTAGCAAGAAGGATTTCTGGCGCCATTGCCAGGGAGATCTACACCAAGTCAAGACATACCAAGTACCCATCACAACTCTTATCTTTCGCATTACATTATTTGCCATTTGCCTCTCATTTTCCTCTCCCCCACTTCACCCTTGCCGTTTTATTCGCCTTCTCTTTTCTGTTCGCCTCTTTTTCCTTCATACCTTTTGTGTGCTCGTTCTTTTTGCAATTTGTTGCCATCATGTCTGAAACTGGGGAGGTTATCATTGATAAGGATAATAATATGGTAAACTTTGATGCTATTGATGATCCTCTTGAAAATCCTATTATTTTGCACACTAAAAAGTTTCGTATTGGTAGCGGTAATATTATTGGGAAGGGAGTTATTCAAGATTTCTTTACTTGTGTCAGTGCTTTGCCCACTATGAGTGGATCTATCCTTCATAAAACTAGTAGTCTCGTGGATGCTATATCCATGCTCATAGTTGAACTCGAGAGACAATTTTTACATATGCATCCTTCCATACAAAGGATTTTCCTAGAATTTTCTAATATTGAGCATTCTTCTGTTAAGCGAGCAGTGACCATCTTTTTAGCTCATGAGTTCAGATTTATAATAAAGGAGGCCAATGAAATTTTTGCACATTATAGGGTGGATGCCGGCCGTCCTCCCATAGAAGCAATTATTTTCTATCAATAAGATATTATGCGTTTACGATCTTTAGATCATGTTGCTTTTAATGAAAACCTTAGAAAAAAGGTTCCTAACGATGCTCTTGTTAGTAGGATCTCTGAACTTAATGATAATTTTGCCATCCAGAACAATGGGCTAGGTTTTTACCTTGAACAAAGGCTCATGAATTTTTGCCAAAAGAATGCTTATAATGATGAATTGATTGTGCAATATGAGGGGCCAAAGGAGGAACCAATACCTCCCGAGATTGATCTTGGGGACTTTTGTCCCATTAAATTTAGCCCTTTTGATTATTTTTGCTTGCCACAAAGGAAGCTTGCGGCTGAACGTAGGGAGTATGAGATGAGCTTACGCGATTTATCTTATCATGGCAATACCTAGATCTATCCGTCCACTCTGCCACAAAATCTGCCATGGTCGCGCCCTTGATGACCCTGGTTGTGCTAAACTCTAGCTGGAAGGCATGTAGCTCGATATTCCACTCTACAACCATCCCTGCGGCGTTGAGGCTGCACAGCACCTTCTCCAAGGGTACGCAGAGACGTCCTTGATGGGGTGGCCCTGGAAATAATGACATGGCTTTCTCGAGGTGACTAGGAGCGCGAGTAGGAGCTTCTACTACATAGGGTACGTGCGCGTGCATCCCACAACACTATGCTGACGAAGTACACCGGATATTCGACGAGGGACAAGGCGCAGGCACCGCTTGGCTCTGCGTGGGGCACGAGGGACCTGGGAGCCATGCAGGCCGCTGGAGCGACGAGATCTTGAGGAGCGACGTCCTGAGGCGGCGAAGGCCGCGCAACCCGTCGCGGGCTGCCCCGCTTGGTGCCCGTGTCAGCGTGCTCCTTCTAGACCGCCACGAGCGTTGTGCTAGTAGAGTGGGGGGTAGCCGCCAGGTAGAGCACCAAGGGATTGCACGGACGAGGCGCCACCATGATGGGTGGGCTCATGAGGTATCTCTTGAGGTCTTCGAAGGCCGCTTCAACTTCTAGGGTCCACTCAAAAGGGCCCTTCCTCTTCATCAACTTGAAGAAAGGGAGGGCGCGCTCGCCAAGCTTGGAGATGAAGCGTCCCAAGGAGGTGACACAACCTACGAGCTTATGCATCTCTTTGAGGGTCTGAGGTGGGATCATACTTTCTATTGCCTTGATCTTCTCAGGGTTAGCCTCAATCCCCCTATGTGATACCAAGAAACCCAGCAGCTTGCCACATGGGACCCTGAATACGCATTTCTCCGGATTGAGCCTTAGGTTCACCCTACGCAGGTTGGTGAACATCTCCTCCAGGTCTTCAATCAGGGTTTTTGCCTCTCGCGACTTGACCACGATGTTGTCGATGTACGCTTCCGCGTTTCTGCCTAGCTGCTGCCCCAACGCGATTTGCATCAGCCGTTGGAAGGTCGCCTCGGCGTTCCGCAGTCTGAAGGGCATGCAGGTGTAGTAGTACACGCCGCATGGGGAGATGAAGGTTGTCTTATCGACATCCTTTGTCGCCATCTTGATTTGATGATATCCCGAGAAAACGTCCAGGAAGCACAACAGATCGCACTCGGCGGTGGAGTCTACGATCTGGTCAATGCGCGAGAGCGGGAAGGGGTCCTGAGGGCGGGCTTTGTTGAGGCTTGTGAAGTCGACGCACATGCGCTCCTTTTCCCCCTTCTTGGGGACGATCACTGGGTTCACCAGCCAATCTGGGTGGTGCACCTCCCGAATAACAGCGGCTTCTTGCAGCTTGCGAACCTCTTGGACGATGAGCACTTGCTTCTCTTAAGCTTGTCGTCGTGCCTTCTGCTTCATAGGGCGCACATTGGGGAACACCATCAAGTGGTGTTCGATCACATCCTGCAGGACACCAACCAAGATGGATGCCTCCCAAGCAAACACGTCCTTGTTCGCCCGGAGGAAGCCGGCCGATGCCTCCTCCTGATCTAGGGGAAGGCCCACACCTATGGTGAAGGTGGGGACCGAGCCCCCTCTATCGACAGGCACCTGCTTCGTCTCGGCCCGGTCCTGAGAGAACAGCTGCTTCTTCTTTGGGGGTGCAGCCTCTAGGACGCCCTTGGCATGAGGGCATGAAGGCGTCGCGGCCCTGTGGACGGGCTTGAGGGCCCGGAGTGCATCATTCATGTCTCCGACCACCGTGATGATGCCGCTGCTCCCAGGCATCTTGATGACATTGTAGCCCGGATGGGTCGCCGCCATGAACTTGGCGAGGGCCAGATACCCCAGGATGGCGTTGTACGGGAGGCCGATGTGGGTGATGTCGAAGCGATGAGCTCGGTTTGTTAATTCTCGCGCTTGCCGAAGGTGACGGGGAAGCGTATCTGCCCCAAGGGGATGGCCTAGCCCTTGACCATCCCTGAGAAGGGTCTAGTGGGCGCGAGCTGGTCATAAGGCACATGAAGCAGGTCGAAAGCCTCCACATAGAGGATGTTGAGGCCAGTGCCACCATCGATGAGGGTCTTGGTGTTGGCATTCTAGGAACGGGGATCCCCAGACTTGCCTGCCTGCGGCCCATGGCATGGCACTGCGAGCGGGCCGGTATGGCCCATCTTCACCAACAAGCGCTCAAGACCCTCACGAGGGGCCAAGCCTCGCGAGGCGGACGACACAAGACCTCCTCAGGAGCGGCCTCACCAGGATGGCTCGCGAGGGGCGGAGAGATCAAGGCCAGGCAAACCTCGCGAGGTTCCAATGACGTGACCCATGACGATCGAGACCAGGCGGGCGCCAGCGCGCATAGTGTCCTTGTTTCCTCTTTGGTGCAAAGGAGGCAAGCGTAGACGCGGAGTACCGACGCATCAAGCAAAGGTTTCTATATCGGTGCAACGAGACCAAGACCAGCAGGACGGCAGGATGGTGGTCACCGTGGAGCCCAAGACGGTGTCACCACCAGAGCCTTTGGCAGGCAAAGACTACTTTTGTCAGGATAAGTTGTACTAGTTTTCCCCTTTCGAATTGGCCGTTGTTGGCTCCCTTCCCGTTCAATATTTGGGGAGAGGACCATGGCCTCTATAAATAGGACTAGCCACCAACATAGCTAGGGGGATCGATCCGAACACCCACAAGTTCACCAAGCACAAGAACGCCTCTCCTCAGGAGGCTGTTCTTCCTCTTGTACTGTTCATCCTCAGCCCAAGAGGCAATCCACCACCACCACACTAGAGTAGGGTATTACACCACAACTGTAACGCCCCGAGACCGACGCTCCAGTAGACTTCCAGCTATTTCGAGTTTAGTCGTGTGATTTGTTTTATTTGTTGCATTCATCCTTGCATCATGTGCATTGCATCATGTCATCATGCCATCATATCATTAATTTTTAAAACCTCAACTAAATAAATTGTATGGATTTTTCGATCCATTTAAATCGAGGGACTCACATGGTGACTTCTCTTTATAACATATCCTCCAATATTAGGGAGCTATATTAAATATTCCACTATTTTTGGAATCACCAAAACACACTTACAAAATAATTTCATTCCTTTTCTGCTTCAAGTTTGGTCTCCAACCTTGCCCATAAATTATTTCATCATTTTCCGGAGCTCCACCAAAAGACCGAACATTTTTGGACCTTCCTTTCATCAAGTCCTAGTTCAAACCCATTTGAATTTCAAATGAGTTTGAATTTAAATCTTTCGGTCATGCCCACTTCTATTTTTCCTGGATCGAGCTCATTTTTGTGAGTCCGGGAAAATTGTCTCCATGCGCAAATCCTTTTCCCTAACCCTCTCTTTCTTTCTTTCTTTTCTCTGTTCTGTTTTTTTTTCATTAGAGAGAGGGAGAAGAGAGCCTTGCAACCTAAGCCGGCCCAAGGCCCAGCCGGTGCCCCTCTAACCCTAGCGAACCCTTCTCTCGATCCCATATCCCTCCCGCAGCGCCTCCATCTCCCTCCTCTGCGCCCCATCTCTCCTCTCTCGACCCCCACTCTCCCTCGTCTCCTCCCTCGCGCCGTCACCATACACCGCATCGAGCCAGGGAGAGGAGCTCCCTGCGCCCGATCCCCTCGTTTCCCTCTCCTCGATCCCGAGCCCGAGCGCGCAACCCTCGACCTTCCCCTTGCTCCCGCGCTCCGCCCTCGTCGGAGAAGATAACCAGGACGGAGCCCCATCGGCCTCCTCTGCGCCCCACCTCTCCATCTCCCCCTCGCCCGCGACCCGAGCTATGCGCTCATGGCTGCGCCATGGCCGCCTACCTCCGCTGCCGTCGCGCCCTTCGGTCTCTCTGCCTTGCGTCGCCCTCCAGCGCCGCCCCGTCCGGATCCGTCGGGTCCTGCCATGGCCCCACCTCTCCTTCACGCAGCTCTGCACCCTCTCGTCGCCCGCGACCTCCTCCTCCTGGCTCTGCTCGGGTCTGCCGAGGCCCATCGCCTCCCGATCCGGCGACCTGCGCCCAGGTCGGCCCTCCTTCGCCCGGATCCCGCCGGACCAGCTTCCCGTGACCTCCTCTGCCTCCGATCCGGTCGCTCACCACCGCCTTTCCACGCTGCTCTAAGACACCAGGTCGGCCGCCCGCTCGCCCGTCGTTCTGCTTCGTTGGAGCAGAGAACCAGCGCCGCCCTTCATGCCCATCGCGCCGTGCTTGTTGCATGCCAAGTCAGTCCCGTGGATTTTGTCAAGAGTTCCACTTCGACCCGTGCACGCCTTGTGGATTCGCCGAGTACATCTACCGCCTTCTTCGGAATCACCAAGAACGCCAAGTACCCCTACGAACCGTGTACGACTACCGGCGCCGAAGTCCGCGAGTACCACTACGTTTGCGATGTACATCTACACCAAGACTGGACCGACAAGTACCGCGAGAACATTTGTACCTCTACCGTCGCCGTGGATCCGACAAGTACCCCTACAACAAGTGTACCTCTACCTCGTCTTCGGAATCGCTAAGAACGTCAAGTACCCCTTCGAGATGACGAGATCGGCAAGTTCGAATGACCCCAAGTACCTCTTCGAAACGACCGAGTACTATTACCATCGGACGCTTGAACGACTACTTCCTCTACTTCCGACGACGACCGCTCCGTGAACGACTACTTCCACTACGAACGCGTTCCGCCCCGAATGCACGCTTCAAGGTATAACCCCGAGACGACGACCGCGATGAGATGCCCTTGCATGTATGAGATACACCGTTTGCACCGTGTTCGAATTGTCACTCGTTTTCCATGCCACTAACCCGTGGGAACCCGGTAACCGGGAGCACCCCACCATCTTGCATGACTCGCTCACGCCACTTTCTTTTGCACCGACATCTCAATGAGTTGTTGGATAACCGATATGTTGCCGTGGCATCATTTTTAGATATGTTGCCGTGGCACCATTTTTGTTTCACCGCCGTGGCACCTTTTTCCTTCCGCCATGGTGACAAATGCTTCATAACATGCTCATGTCAACATTTTCATAAAATTGCATAAAACTTGTATATGTCATCCGCATCATGATAACAACATTTAAAATGTTTAAACTTGTTGTTGCATTAAATTGCTAAATGCATATGGGGATTTACCGGATTTGTTGTTTTTATATCCGGCCCCATTTAAATTGTTTAGATGGTATAGTTTATATTATGCTTCACCTCTTGCCATGTTTAACAACAGTTAATATTGTTGGGTAGCTTAAACGAGAGATAACTAAATAATTGATGTGGTGTTCCGTCAACATGCACCTCGTTGCATATTGAGCTCCACTTAACTTGTAGTATTATTTGTTGCACTTTGCCATGCCATGCCTCATTAAACCGGACATGCATCATACTTGTTTGCGCATCATGCCATGTTTATGTGATGTTTGTTTACTATGTTGTTTGTTTCTTTCCGGGTTGCTTCTCTCGTTAGCTTCGGTTTCGTTCCGGAGTTGTGAGGATTCGTTCGTCTACGACCGTTTGTCTTCTTCATGGACTCGTTCTTCTTCCTTGCGGGATTTCAGGCAAGATGATCATACCCTCGAAATCACTACTATCTTTGCTATGCTAGTTTGCTCGCTCTTTTGCTATGCCAATGCTACGATGCCTACCATTTGCTTGTCAGCCTCCCAAATTGCCATGTCAAACCTCTAACCCACCATGTCCTAGCAAACCGTTGATTGGCTATGTTACCGCTTTGCTTAGCCCCTCTTATAGCGTTGTTAGTTGCAGGTGAAGATTGAAGTTTGTTCCTTGTTGGAACATGGAGATGTTGTTCCTTGTTGGAACATGTTTACTTGTTGGGATATCACAATATATCTTATTTAATTAATGCATCTATATACTTGGTAAAGGGTGGAAGGCTCGGCCTTATGCCTGGTGTTTTGTTCCACTCTTGCCACCCTAGTTTCCGTCATATCGGTGTTATGTTCCCGGATTTTGCGTTCCTTACGCGGTTGGGCTATAATGGGAACCCCTTGACAGTTCGCCTTAAGTAAAGCTTCTCCAGCAATGCCCAACATTGGTTTTACCATTTGCCACCTAGCCTTTTCTTTCCCTTGGGTTCTGCAGACTCAAGGGTCATCATTTTTTAACCCCCCCGGGCCAGTGCTCCTCTGAGTGTTGGTCCGAACTAGAGTCCTGTGCAGCGCCCCCTCGGGGAAACTCGAGGTTTGGTTTTAGTTGTATGGAGCGCTCATCTGAGTGTGCCCTGAGAAAGAGATATGTGCAGCTCCTATCGGGATTTGTCGGCACATTCGGGCGGTGTTGCTGGTTTAGTTTTACCCTGTCGAAATGTCTTGTTGTACCGGGATACCGAGTCTGATCGGAACGTCTCGGGTGGAGGTCTATTCCTTCGTTGACCGTGAGAGCTTGTCATGGGCTAAGTTGGGACACCCCTGTAGGGATTTGAACTTTCGAAAGCCGTGCCCGCGGTTATGGGCAGATGGGAATTTGTTAACGTCCGGTTGTAGAAAACCCGAAGTTGACCTTAATTAAAATACATCAACCGTGCGTGTAACCGTGATGGTCTCTTTCCGGCGGAGTCCGGGAAGTGAACACGGTGTTGGAGTTATGCTTGACGTAGGTTGCTATAGGATCACTTCTTGATCATACTTTTATCGACCGTGCTTTGCCTTCTCTTCTCGCTCTCATTTGCGTATGTTAGCCACCATATATGCTAGTCGCTTGCTGCAGCTCCACCTCATTACTCCATCCTTCCTATAAGCTTAAATAGTCTTGATCTCGCGGGTGCGAGATTGCTGAGTCCCCGTGGCTCACAGATACTTCCAAAACCAGTTTGTAGGTGCCTATGTTACCGAACAGGTGACGCAACCAAGCTCAAGGAGGAGCTCGATGAAGATCTTGCCCTTTGTGTTGTTTCGTTCTAGTTGTTCAGTAGTGGAGCCCAGTTGGGGTCGATCAGGGACCTTTGTCGCATTTGGGGTTCTTCTTTTATTTTGGTTCCGTAGTCGGACCTTGATTGTATCTGGATGATGTAATGCTTTATTCATGTAATTGTGTGAAGTGGCGATTGTAAGCCAACTATGTATCTCTTTCCCTTATGTATTACATGGGTTGTGTGAAGATTACCTCACTTGCGACATTGCTTTCAATGCGGTTATGCCTCTATGTCGTGCTTCGACACGTGGGAGATATAGCCGCATCGAGGGCGTTACAAGTTGGTAATCAGAGCCTTCCCCGACCTTAGGAGCCCCCACTGATTGATCGTTTTTAGCGGCCGAGTTTGAGTCTAGAAAAAAATGTTTTGAGTCATTTAGGAATTATATATCGGAGAGTTTAGGAATTCTTTTTACTCCCCAGTCTCTTCATCACTCTGGTAAGGCATCCTGGCGTAGAGTTTTGACTCTTCTCTTCTCAAATTTCACTAAAAAAATTTTAGGATCACGCGAGTATTTTGGTTTTGTTCCGATGGTTTTGTGACGAGAACATTGTTCTTGGTGCCTCCTGACTTTAGGGGTTGTGGCAGTGTCCCGGGGAGTTGAGCTCCAAGGTGTTGTCGTCACAATTTTATTGTTGCAATTCTGGTATACCTGAGTTTAGTACGCCGACATCGAAAATCTCTTTTATGCAGTTGTTGGTGAGATAACCCCGATAACCCAGTACTGAGGTGAGTACGGGAGTATTGACATGACTTGTATAACGGATGCTTTTCGAAGGTTGAGGTAGACGATTTCCGAAGGTTTCTTGGTTATGTGTTGAAGGATGGATACAGCTGGATGTAGGATTTGTTAGTTTTGGGTGAGATATTATGCTTCCTCTGTATCCCCAACACCTGATTGCATAACCTGAAAATTTCGGGAGTTTCATAGGTGGGAATTCAAGTAGCTCTTAGGATATCTTTCCAACAGATGTATGATATGAAATTGGGGTTTGACGTCTAGTGGTCCGCCTATTCACGGTCGATTTTACAGTAGTCACGTTGTGTCTTAAAGAGTCCTTGGCTATGCCGACTCGGGGACGCTTCGTATGTCATGTGCACTGCCTTGTACATGATGGTGCTGTACACTCGAGCCCGTGTAGGCCCCACCACGAAAACTTCGGACGAAATCTCTATCATATGTTTGTTCTGGCTTATTTTGCAAGCCAAATCCTTTGTTTTGTTTTATTTGTGGTATTCGAGTTGCTTCGAAGTCAAATGTTGAATCCATACCTTTCCTAAATGGTGTTCTCATATTGCTATGTGAATACTAATCCTTCTTGATCATCGAGATTGTCTTGCCAATCCTTTTCAACCAGTGTGTCTCTCTTCAAGTGGATCCGATCATTCTCCCCATCCGCAAGATCAATTCTAAGTTTTCTCAACGGTGTTCATTCCAACTGCCCCAAGTTGCCTTTGTTTTTCCCGCCCTCCCACCCTTTTTGTTCAAGGACTCAGATATCTTAATCATGTATCCTTTTATTGATGGGAAGTCTCTCCATTCTTTTCCGTCCATGTTCTTATCCGGTGATTCTCAAGAAGATACTAACGGAGCTCCAAGTTCATCACTCTTCATTCTCGTTTTCTTCTCCGGTGGATTTACCTTAAGCTTTCGGTGTTGATCATATCCTTATCCTCGTTCAAATGCTATCCCATGCCGGTGCCTCTCATAATTGTTCATCTCTCTCTATTCTTATTCGGAGTGCTCAAGATATCTCAGAAGATTCGTGTTTCCATTCTCAATCCGTTCAAGCTATTTGGAGATTATTATCTCACTCAAGTCATTTAATTCTACCGGTGCATTATCTCTCTTCAAATTGTTCAACGGTGTATCCTTTTAGTGGGCCCTAACCCACAGGTCTTTTTCCAGGATCTTACCTGACTCTCCCAACTTTCCCGAAGTTATTCTCAAATTCATTGCAAAGTTTGACGTAAGAATGAATTATCATCAGTCAAATGTCTTTCTCCAAGATCTTTCCAATTCTTTCATTTTTGGTTCAACCTTTCAAATTGTCATTCCGGAGTGCCTCAACAATTCATGGTGGTGTTTCTCGTTGTCATTCTCGAATTTTGAAGACCGAAGAAGAGTTCCTCTTAAATCTTGCCCGTTTTTCCAGAGATTCATGGTTCTAGCGTTATGCCATCCTCTCATAATTGTTTTCGATTGTGAGAATTCTTTTCAACTATCCGGAGAAAATTCAAGAGTCTTCTCATTTTCTTATCCGGAATCCATCTTTTCAAATATTATTCATTCTCAGTTTTCAGCTCACGTTCTTCAATTTTACCGATGCTTCGTGCAAGTGATCTTTAATCAGCTCGTGATCTCTGCGCTCTCATGTATCTAAATCCTCTCAAGCATCCTCGTTCATTTCCAAATTCTTCCGGTGATTCGTTATCTTTTATTCGTTCCTTTCAATTCTTCCTGTGGTTCGTTCAAGAGTTTTCTTCCTTCGTGTATCATATCTATGCATTCGTACTTTCTAAATTCTACCGGTGGATAGTTGAAGACTTTCTCAAGTTTGCGCAATATCTCTTTTAATCCTTTCTACGAGAATAAGTAGTATGCCAAATCCGTTGATTGTCGTCAATTTAATTGGTGAAGGATAAGCATAACATAATTCTTATTCTTGTTCATCCAAGTGATTAATTCTTTATTCCGGAGGCCCTTAAAATTCTCGGTTTCATTTGTTTCATCTTCTCTTTTTCCCGGAGTTCCAAGCTCTAATTATCACGGAGATTCATTTAAATCATTGCAAGTCTTCACCTTGTGTTTCCATCTTCTCTTGCCTTCCGTTTGAGCATTCTTTTGTTTAACGGAGTTCTTCGGGAAGGTTCTACATGTTGGTTCATAAAGGATTTAATTTCTTCTTGAAGTGTTCATCAAGATTCTTTTCTAAGAAACTCAAGCTTTCTTCATACTGTAATCCGGAGTGCATTCTTTCTACCATATTTTGGAGGTGGTATTATGTCATTCTTGATAATTTGAGTTCATGCTCCATGATTCACATGTTGTTAAGAATGAGTTATTTTTAAATCCATCAACCTCGTTGTTGGAGTTATCTTGTGTCATATTTCACCTAAAAGCCTTCCATTGGAATGTTGCTATTTGTGGTGCTTGCCAATGATCCAAGTTATCTCTTTATCATCTTGGTGGAAGAAGTTTTCATCTCTTCGTTGATCTCAAGCAAGCAATTGTTTCCGTTAGTGGCCGGTTGTCACCTCATAATTTTGAGATGTTTTCCATAAGCCCACTACAAGCTTGTGCTTTTCGTTGTTGATTTTCCAACAACTCCGTTCAATTCTTCTTTGCAAGGATGCTTTCCAAACTCATTTATGGCAGAAGTTGGCATTTTCTTCTCCATTCTGTTATTCCAATGATATATCTTCTATTCTTTCTTCCGGAGGCATTGTGACGTTGCTCTTTTCACTCACCATCTCGATTCGTGAGGATCGTGTTCTTTTCTTGCTTATCCATTTAACCGGAGTGTCGTGTTTTCATTCGAGTTCTCTAATCTTATCAAGTTTTCCCTCCTTCCTCAACTGCAGAGCTGTCTGAAATCCTTCTTACCCATTGTGCCATTCTTTCAATAGTTCCGGAGGCAGTGTGTTGTTGATTTCATCAAGTAACATCCCATCTTCTCAAGTTCATGTTCTATTCCTTCCATGTTCAACCGGAGTACTGCCCGAATTCTTCCCCTCTCATCTTGTTTTAACCGGAGTGGTTTCGAATTCTATCTTGTCCATTAAACTCTTGATTCATGTCTTTGCAACCTTCAAGTTCTCGTAATGTTCCTTGTTCCTTTTTTTTTCTAACGGATTGTTTGCAATCTCGTTCTTCTCAGTTGTGCTCTTTCTTTTAAATTGCTCAACCTCTCAAGGTTCTTTGATTTCACTCATTGGTCGAAGAAGCAACTTAGTTTTACCTCTTCTCTTCCTCTTCCATTTCTCTCTGGTGCCATCCTAGATCTCGGGACGAGATCCTCTTGTAGTGGTGGAGTGTTGTAACGCCCCGAGACCGACGCTCCAGTAGACTTCCAGCTATTCCGAGTTTCGTCGTGTGATTTGTTTTATTTGTTGCATTCATCCTTGCATCATGTGCATTGCATCATGTCGTCATGCCATCATATCATTAATTTTTAAAACCTCAACTAAATAAATTGTATGGATTTTTCGATCCATTTAAATCGAGGGACTCACATGGTGACTTCTCTTTATAACATATCCTCCAATATTAGGGAGCTATATTAAATATTCCACTATTTTTGGAATCACCAAAACACACTTACAAAATAATTTCGTTCCTTTTCTGCTTCAAGTTTGGTCTCCAACCTTGCCCATAAATTATTTCATCATTTTCCGGAGCTCCACCAAAAGACCGAACATTTTTGGACCTTCCTTTCATCAAGTCCTAGTTCAAACCCATTTGAATTTCAAATGAGTTTGAATTTAAATCTTTCGGTCATGCCCACTTCTATTTTTCCTGGATCGAGCTCATTTTTGTGAGTCCGGGAAAATTGTCTCCATGCACAAATCCTTTTCCCTAACACTCTCTTTCTTTCTTTCTTTTCTCTGTTCTGTTTTTTTTCATTAGAGAGAGGGAGAAGAGAGCCTTGCAACCTAAGCCGGCCCAAGGCCCAGCCGGTGCCCCTCTAACCCTAGCGAACCCTTCTCTCGATCCCATCTCCCTCCCGCAGCGCCTCCATCTCCCTCCTCTGCGCCCCATCTCTCCTCTCTCGATCCCCCACTCTCCCTCGTCTCCTCCCTCGCACCGTCACCATACACCGCATCGAGCCAGGGAGAGGAGCTCCCTGCGCCCGATCCCCTCGTTTCCCTTTCCTCGATCCCGAGCCCGAGCGCGCAGCCCTCGACCTTCCCCTCGCTCCCGCGCTCCGCCCTCGCCGGAGAAGATAACCAGGACGGAGCCCCATCGGCCTCCTCTGCGCCCCACCTCTCCATCTCCCCCTCGCCCGCGACCCGAGCTATGCGCTCATGGCTGCGCCATGGCCGCCTACCTCCGCTGCCGTCGCCCCCTTTGGTCTCTCTGCCTTGCGTCGCCCTCCAGCGCCACCCCGTCCGGATCCGTCGGGTCCTGCCATGGCCCCGCCTCTCCTTCACGCAGCTCTGCACCCTCTCGTCGCCCGCGACCTCCTCCTCCTGGCTCTGCTCGGGTCTGCCGACGCCCATCGCCTCCCGATCCGGCGACCTGCGCCCAGGTCGGCCCTCCTTCGCCCGGATCCCGCCGGACCAGCTTCCCGTGACCTCCTCTGCCTCCGATCCGGTCGCTCACCACCGCCTTTCCACGCTGCTCTAAGACACCAGGTCGGCCGCCCGCTCGCCCGTCGTTCTGCTTCGTTGGAGCAAAGAACCAGCGCCGCCCTTCATGCCCATCGCGCCGTGCTTGTTGCATGCCAAGTCAGTCCCGTGGATTTTGTCAAGAGTTCCACTTCGACCCGTGCACGCCTTGTGGATTTGCCGAGTACATCTATCGCCTTCTTCGGAATCACCAAGAACGCCAAGTACCCCTACGAACCGTGTACGACTACCGGCGCCGAAGTCCGCGAGTACCACTACGTTTGCGATGTACATCTACACCAAGACTGGACCGACAAGTACCGCGAGAACATTTGTACCTCTACCGTCGCCGTGGATCCGACAAGTACCCCTACAACAAGTGTACCTCTACCTCGTCTTCGGAATCGCTAAGAACGTCAAGTACCCCTTCGAGATGACGAGATCGGCAAGTTCGAATGACCCCAAGTACCTCTTCGAAACGACCGAGTACTATTACCATCGGACGCTTGAACGACTACTTCCTCTACTTCCGACGACGACCGCTCCGTGAACGACTACTTCCACTACGAACGCGTTCCGCCCCGAATGCACGCTTCAAGGTATAACCCCGAGACGACGACCGCGATGAGATGCCCTTGCATGTATGAGATACACCGTTTGCACCGTGTTCGAATTGTCACTCGTTTTCCATGCCACTAACCCGTGGGAACCCGGTAACCGGGAGCACCCCACCATCTTGCATGACTCGCTCACGCCACTTTCTTTTGCACCGACATCTCAATGAGTTGTTGGATAACCGATATGTTGCCGTGGCATCATTTTCGGATATGTTGCCGTGGCACCATTTTTGTTTCACCGCCGTGGCACCTTTTTCCTTCCGCCATGGTGACAAATGCTTCATAACATGCTCATGTCAACATTTTCATAAAATTGCATAAAACTTGTATATGTCATCCGCATCATGATAACAACATTTAAAATGTTTAAACTTGTTGTTGCATTAAATTGCTAAATGCATATGGGGATTTACCGGATTTGTTGTTTTTATATCCGGCCCCATTTAAATTGTTTAGATGGTATAGTTTATATTATGCTTCACCTCTTGCCATGTTTAACAACAGTTAATATTGTTGGGTAGCTTAAACGAGAGATAACTAAATAATTGATGTGGTGTTCCGTCAACATGCACCTCGTTGCATATTGAGCTCCACTTAACTTGTAGTATTGTTTGTTGCACTTTGCCATGCCATGCCTCATTAAACCGGACATGCATCATACTTGTTTGTGCATCATGACTTGTTTATGCTTGTGTGTTTACTATGTTGTTTGTTTCTTTCCGGGTTGCTTCTCACGTTAGCTTCGGTTTCGTTCCGGAGTTGTGAGGATTCGTTCGTCTACGGCCGTTTGTCTTCTTCTTGGATTCGTTTTTCTTCCTTGCGGGATTTCAGGCAAGATGATCATACCCTCGAAATCACTACTATCTTTGCTATGCTAGTTTGCTCGCTCTTTTGCCATGCCAATGCTACGATGCCTACCATTTGCTTGTCAGCCTCCCAAATTGCCATGTCAAACCTCTAACCCACCATGTCCTAGCAAACCGTTGATTGGCTATGTTACCGCTTTGCTCAGCCCCTCTTATAGCATTGTTAGTTGCAGGTGAAGATTGAAGTTTGTTCCTTGTTGGAACATGGAGATGTTGTTCCTTGTTGGAACATGTTTACTTGTTGGGATATCACAATATATCTTATTTAATTAATGCATCTATATACTTGGTAAAGGGTGGAAGGCTCGGCCTTATGCCTGGTGTTTTGTTCCACTCTTGCCACCCTAGTTTCCGTCATATCGGTGTTATGTTCCCGGATTTTGCGTTCCTTACGCGGTTGGGCTATAATGGGAACCCCTTGACAGTTCGCCTTAAGTAAAGCTTCTCCAGCAATGCCCAACATTGGTTTTACCATTTGCCACCTAGCCTTTTCTTTCCCTTGGGTTCTGCAGACTCAAGGGTCATCATTTTTTAACCCCCCCCCCCGGGCCAGTGCTCCTCTGAGTGTTGGTCCGAACTAGAGTCCTGTGCAGTGCCCCCTCGGGGAAACTCGAGGTTTGGTTTTAGTTGTATGGAGCGCTCATCTGAGTGTGCCCTGAGAAAGAGATATGTGCAGCTCCTATCGGGATTTGTCGGCACATTCGGGCGGTGTTGCTGGTTTAGTTTTACCCTGTCGAAATGTCTTGTTGTACCGGGATACCGAGTCTGATCGGAACGTCTCGGGTGGAGGTCTATTCCTTCGTTGACCGTGAGAGCTTGTCATGGGCTAAGTTGGGACACCCCTGTAGGGATTTGAACTTTCGAAAGCCGTGCCCGCGGTTATGGGCAGATGGGAATTTGTTAACGTCCGGTTGTAGAAAACCTGAAGTTGACCTTAATTAAAATACATCAACCGTGTGTGTAACCGTGATGGTCTCTTTCCGGCGGAGTCCGGGAAGTGAACACGGTGTTGGAGTTATGCTTGACGTAGGTTGCTATAGGATCACTTCTTGATCATACTTTTATCGACCGTGCTTTGCCTTCTCTTCTCGCTCTCATTTGCGTATGTTAGCCACCATATATGCTAGTCGCTTGCTGCAGCTCCACCTCATTACTCCATCCTTCCTATAAGCTTAAATAGTCTTGATCTCGCGGGTGCGAGATTGCTGAGTCCCCGTGGCTCACAGATACTTCCAAAACCAGTTTGTAGGTGCCTATGTTACCGAACAGGTGACGCAACCAAGCTCAAGGAGGAGCTCGATGAAGATCTTGCCCTTTGTGTTGTTTCGTTCTAGTTGTTCAGTAGTGGAGCCCAGTTGGGGTCGATCAGGGACCTTTGTCGCATTTGGGGTTCTTCTTTTATTTTGGTTCCGTAGTCGGACCTTGATTTTATCTGGATGATGTAATGCTTTATTCATGTAATTGTGTGAAGTGGCAATTGTAAGCCAACTATGTATCTCTTTCCCTTATGTATTACATGGGTTGTGTGAAGATTACCTCACTTGCGACATTGCTTTCAATGCGGTTATGCCTCTAAGTCGTGCTTCGACACGTGGGAGATATAGCCGCATCGAGGGCGTTACAACAACGGTGGCCCGAACCAGTATAAATCTTGTGTCCTTTGTGTTGCGAGTTCGTCGAGTTAGTTCTTGAGATCTTAGCGAAGCTAGGGCATGGATCAGTAGGGGGAGATCTTCGCGCACACCCCAGTGTTCGAACCTTGAGGGTTTTGCCGGAACCCAGAATCTGACATTTGGCGCGCCGGGTAGGGGGTGCGCCAGAGTTCTCCTTCCGTTGGTCCGCGCTCCACCATCTTCGTGCCCATTCCCCATGGCTGGCGCCGCCCTTCCTGCTGGATCTACGGGTGCCCATAGTGGCGCTCGGGGGCTCCAAGCCCTTGCTCCTGCCTTGTGGCAGGTGCAATGGCCACCCAAGTTCAAGCCGGAGATGCCGCCGTGCTACAACGGCGCGACGGACCCGACGGCTTTCCTGCTGGCATATGAGGAGGCCGTCCTTAAGGCCGGAGGCGACGACAAGGTCATGGCCAACTGGTTTCCCATGGCCCTCACTGGCGCACCACGCGCCTGGCTGCTCAACCTCCCCGGATCCACGATGGCATCTTGGGAGGAGTTGCGCGGCCTCTTCGCCGTGTGCTACGTGGCGTCGACGCATCACGCGGTTGTGGCCCTCCTTGGCGGCTCGCAAGCACCACCCTCGGATCGTCACGTCAACACGTTCTTTCGCCAGATCGGTGCCACTTCCAAGCACCTGGGGGCTCCGCCGGGCTGGGTCGCGCCCGAGGCTGACCTCACCTTCGACTCAGGGGATCATCCCGCCTCCATCATCGGCTCGGGTGCACTCCCGATGCTATGAACGCCAACCATCTGCCACGTGTCCATCGCCAAGACGCTCATCGATGGCGGCGCCGGCCTCAACGTGCTCTCCATCGAGGCCTTCAGCCTTCTTCACATACCACTCGAGCGGCTCCGCCCTAGCAAGCCTTTCTCAGGGGTTGGTGGAAGCTCCGCCCGTTCCCTGGGGCAGATCCGCCTCCCCGTGACCTTCAGCACGCGTGACAACTACCGCACCGAGCTCATCAATTTCGACATCGTCCACATCGGCCTCCCGTACAACGCCGTCCTTGGGTACCCATCCCTAGCTCAGTTCATGGCGGCGACCCATCTGGCTTACAACCTCATGAAGATGCCGGGGAGTGAGGGTGTCCTCACCATCAAGGGGGGCGCCAAGGAAGCCTTGATGACGCTCAGGTTTGCCCTCAAGACCGCCGCAACAGCGCAGCCCTCCGAGGCGGATACCTCCAAGGCCAAGGGAGTCGCACCAACCAAGAAGAAGCAGTTTTTTACTCAGGATAAGGCAGAAACCAAGCGAGTGCCAGTCGAGGAGGATGGTTCCTTAGGGGCAACCTTTACTATAGGCGCCAACCTCGAGCCTGGTCAGGAGGAGGCTTCGGTGAAGTTCTTGCACGCAAACAAGGAAGTGTTCGCTTGGGAGCCCGATCAGCTGGTGGGGGTCCCAAGAGGAGTGATAGAACATCACCTGAAGGTGTGCCCTAACGTACACCCTGTGAAGCAGAAGGCGAGGTGGTAGTCCACGGAGAAGCAAGCTTTCATCGTCCAAGAAACCCGCAAGCTGGAGGCTGCAGGTGTCATTCGCGAGGTTCGGTACCCCGACTGGCTGGCAAACCCCATCGTCGTCCCCAAGAAAGGTGGGAAGGAGCCGATGTGCGTCGACTTCACCAACCTCAACAAGGCCTGCCCCCAAGATCCGTTCCCGCTTCCACGCCTCGACCAGATCGTCGACTCCACTGCCGAGTGCGACTTGTTGTGCTTCCTAGATGTGTTCTCAGGATATCACCAGACCAAGATGGCGGTAGAAGATGTGGAGAAGACAGCCTTCCTGACCCCATGTGGGGTGTACTACTACACTTGCATGCCTTTCGAACTGCGCAACGCAGGCGCAACCTTCCAGCGGCTCATGCACATCGCCTTAGGTTGGCAGCTCGGGAGGAACGCTGAAGCCTACGTCGACAACGTCGTGGTGAAGTCTCGGGAGGCGAGGACCTTGATCCAAGACCTGGAGGAGACCTTTGAAAGCCTCCGCCAGGTGGACTTGCGGCTCAACCCGGAGAAGTGCGTGTTTGGCGTCCCTTCCGGTAAGTTGCCGGGCTTCCTTGTGTCCCATAGAGGGATCGAGGCCAACCCAGAGAAGGTCAAGGCCGTTGAAGACATGAGTCCATCGCAAAAACTCAAGGAGATGCAGAAGCTTGCTGGACGGGTGACTGCGTTGGGACGCTTTATTTCCAAGCTGGGAGAGCGTGCCCTACCCTTCTTCAAGCTAATGAAGAAGAAGGGCCCATTCGAGTGGACCCTGGAGGCCGGCCGAGCATTTCAAGACCTCAAGAGATACCTGACCAGCCCTGTAGTTATGGTGGCGTCGCGACCTCTCGAGCCCCTAGTGCTTTATCTTGCCGCCACTCCCTACTCCACTAGCGCGGCTCTAGTGGCGGTTCGGGAAGAGCACGAGGTCAAGGGCACATCGCGCCGAGCTACGCCCCTAGCAGGGATGACCCAAGACCAGGAAGGCGCCACAAGGGCCGCAGCAGTGACAGTAGAGGATCAAGCTCAGCGGGACGACACCCCCAAACCCGCAATGGCCCCGACAAGTGATCAAGCGTTGGGGGCTCCACCACCTCAGGAGGCACCCCAACCCCGGAAGACGCAAGCCTCATCAGTGCGCATACCCTCATCGAGCACCCGGTATAGTTCGTCAGCACGGTGTTGCGGGATGCAAGGGCACGTTACCTCATGCCTCAGAAGCTCCTACTTGCGCTCCTGGTGGCCTCGTGCAAGCTGTGGCACTACTTCCAAGGCCACCCCCATCAAGGTCGTCTCGGCCTACCCACTGGAGAGGGTGCTCAGGAGCCCCAACTCCGCCGGGAGGGTTGCCGAGTAGAACATCGAGCTGCAGGCATTCCAGCTGGAGTTTAGCACCACCAGGGTCATCAAGGGGGCCGTGCTCGCCGATTTTGTGGTAGAATGGACGGACGCCCCGGCGCTTGAAATAGGCGAGGACCAGTCCCTCTCGCTAGGAAGCGAGGCGCCCGACGGCTGGGTCATGTATTTCGATGGCGCCTTCGCGCGCCAAGGCGCGGGGGCTGGAGCAGTGCTCATCTCGCCCACTCAGGACAAGCTCTACTACGCCGTGCGGCTCTGCTTACAGCAAGGTGAGAAGGTCTCCAACAACATTGCAGAATACGAAGGCCTCATAGCTGGCCTGAAAGCTACGGCAGCTCTGGGGGTGAAGCGCCTCACCGTTAGGGGCGACTCACAGCTCCTTATCAACTTCTCCAACAAGGTATACAAGCCGAAGGACGAGCACATGGAATCATACCTCGCGGAGGTGCGCAAGATGGAGAAGCAATTCCTGGGCTAGGAGTTGCAGCACGTGCCTCGTGGCACCAACAAGGAACCTGACGACATCGCCAGAAGGGCATCCAAGCGGCAGCCCCAAGAGCCTGGCGTCTTCGAGGAGCGGCTCTTCAAGACATCGGCAACACCACCGCTTTCAAGAACAGCTCAGCCTCGGGAGGAACTCCCGCAGCCGCCTGCCACAGGAGCCCCAGCCTGTGGCCCGACCTCAGGAGCACGCCTACTCTTGGCGCTCGAGCCCCGGGAGGGATGCTGGACCAAGGAATACCTGATGCAAGGGATGCTGCCAGAGAAGGAGGAGGACGTGGAGCGTGTGGCCCGACAAGCCACAGCATACTGCATCCGGGACAGTGAGTTATATAGGAAGCGGCCGAATGACGTTTCACTGTGTTGCATCTCCAGGGAACAGGGAAAGAAGCTACTAACTGACATACACTGCGGGGACTGTGGGCACCACTCGCCATCACGAACTCTCATCGGCAAGGCATTCCGGAGCGGATTCTACTGGCCCATGGCACTCAATGACGCAGCTGAGAGGGTGAAGTCCTACGAGGCCTGCCAATTCCACACCAAGCACATCCATCAGCCAGCTCAGGGCCTCCAAACCATTCCACTCTTGTGGCCATTCATAGTCTGGGGATTGGATATCCTGGGCCCATTCCCTCGGGCGCCTGGGGGCTATCGATACATCTACGTCGCCATCGACAAGTTCACTAAGTGGGCGGAAGTGGAAGCCATCCGCACCATCCCAGCTGGCTCTGCGGTCAAGTTCATCAAGGGTCTCGTGAGCCGTTTCGGGGTCCCCAACCGCATCATCACCGATAATGGTTCGCAGTTCACCAGTAATCTCTTCAAAATGTATTGTGCTAACCTTGGAACGCAGATCTGCTACGCTTCGGTAGCGCACCCCCGGAGCAATGGTCAGGCCGAACGCGCCAACACGGAGGTCCTGAGTGGCCTCAAGAGCGGGACCTTCAACAAGAAGCTCGAGGCCTACGGCAGGGGCTTGCACGATGAGCTCCAGTCTGTGCTGTGGTCCATCCGCACCACCGCTACCAAGCCGACAGGCGAGACCCCGTTCTTCCTCGTCTACGGAGCAGAAGCTGTTCTCCCTCACGAGGTCAGACATCGCTCCGAACGGGTCCTGGCGTTCGATGAAACGCGGCAGGATGCCAGGCAGGGGATGGACCTCGTGCTGGGGGAGGAACGTCGCCGCGAAGCTGCACTACGGGTGGCAAGATACTAGCAGGCGTTGCGGCAGTACCACTGTCGCAGCATCCGCTCCAGGATGCTCGAGGTGGGTGACCTCGTCCTGAGGCGGGTGCTCTCCAGGGAAGGGCTGCATAAGCTCTCACCCATGTGGGAGGGCCCGTTCAAGGTCGTCCATGTCTCCAGGCCTGGCACCGGGCACCTGGAGACACAGGATGGGGTACCCATCCAGAACGCCTGGAACATCCAGCACCTCCGGAAGTTCTACCCATGAAGCAAGGCCCAGCGCGTGTGAAGCAAGGCCCCGTGCCTGTGAAGATCGCCGCCTGTGACACTCACGTAATAACGAGTGGGGCTGTACACGCCCCGGAGTCTTAGGAGTGCCGCCCTTGGGCCTCGGGGGCTTCCTCCCACGTCTTAGTGGCAGCACTTAGCTCCGCGCTGGTGAGAAGACGTCGAAGACTAGACTAGGTGATGAACGCGGCTTTTCATTTGCTTTTCGAAGTTGGCTTGCCCTTCTTTAATTGAAATTTTCTTTCTGGTGTCTCTTGCTGGTCTTGCTCTATCGCTTCCTTCCTTTGTTTCTTCCTTCATTTCTTTGGTCGGCCTGTACTCTCTCACACGTTCCTCGCGAGGGGGCTGGACGGGTGCCCTCGTGAGCGTTCTTCCTTTTCTGCCTTTCGTCTGCTTTTCGTGAGGCACCTTTCACGAGGCACCCTCGTTCGAGCCCACAAGCTGGTGCACCTCTCCTAATCCGTGCCCTACGGGTACCGTGTTACAAAGCACTGGGTCAAGGCCAGCGGCGCCTGTGACCAAGGCTAGGGTGAACGGCATGCCTCTTAACGAATTTTTTGCAGTTCCTAAGCACCTATCAGGCCAAGGAGGCCTCGGCAGGCACCAGGAAGCAAGTGCCTCATGAGGAGGAGGCTACTCCGAGCAAGTCAAGCTAAATTATCCCTATATAAATGACGATGTTACGACATAGAACAGGAACGACAAACATGATGTCTACTACACAACCTTATTCTTGTAGATGTTGTTGGGCCTCCAAGTGCAGAGGTTTGTAGGACAGTAGCAAATTTCCCTCAAGTGGATGACCTAAGGTTTATCAATCCGTAGGAGGCGTAGGATGAAGATGGTCTCTATCAAGCAACCCTGTAACCAAATAACAAAGAGTCTCTTGTGTCCCCAACACACCCAATACAATGGTAGATTGTATAGGTGCACTAGTTCGGCGAAGAGATGGTGATACAAGTGCAATATGGATAGTAGATAAAGGTTTTTGTAATCTGAAAATATAAAAACAGCAAGGTAACTAATGATAAAAGTGAGCGTAAACGGTATTGCAATGCTAGTAAACAAGGCCTAGGGTTATACTTTCACTAGTGCAAGTTCTCTCAACAATAATAACATAATTGGATCACATAACTATCCCTCAACATGCAACAAAGAGTCACTCCAAAGTCACTAATAGCGGAGAACAAACGAAGAGATTATGGTAGGGTACGAAACCACCTCAAAGTTATTCTTTCCAATCAATTTGTTGGGCTATTCCTATAAGTGTCACAAACAGCCCTAGAGTTCGTACTAGAATAACACCTTAAGCCACAAATCAACCAAAACCCTAATGTCACCTAGATACTCCAATGTCACCTCAAGTATCCGTGGGTATGATTATATGATATGCATCACATAGTCTCAAATTTATCTATTAAACCAACACATAGGACCTCAAAGAGTGCCCTAAAGTTCCTACTAGAGAATCACGACGAAAACGTGTGCCAACCCCTATGCATAGGTTCATGGGCGGAACCCGCAAGTTGATCACCCAAACATACATCAAGTGAATCATGTGATATCCCATTGTCACCACAGATACGCACGGCAAGACATACATCAAGTGTTCTCAAATCTTTAAAGACTCGATCCGATAAGATAACTTCAAAGGGGAAACTCAATCCATTACAAGAGAGTAGAGGGGGAGAAACATCATAAGATCCAACTATAATAGCAAAGCTCGCGATACATCAAGATCGTACCACCTCAAGAACACGAGAGAGAGAGAGAGAGAGATCAAACACATAGCTACTGGTACATACCCTTAGCCCCGAGGGAGAACTACTCCCTCCTCGTCATGGAGAGCACCGGGATGATGAAGATGGCCACCAGAGAGGGATTGCCCCCTCCAGTAGGGTGCCGGAACAGGTCTAGATTGGCTTTCAGTGGCTACGGAGGCTTCTGGCGGCGGAACTCCCGATCTATTTGTGTTCCCGGATGTTTTTAGGGTATATGGAGATATATAGGCGGAAGAAGTACGTCAGGGGGGGGCACGAGGGGCCCACAAGGGTGGAGGGCGCGCCCAGGGGGGTGGGCGCGCCCCCTACCTCATGGCTTCCTCGAAGCTCCCCTTACGTGGACTCCAAGTCTCCCGGGTTGCTTTCCTTCTAAAAATAAGTTCCGTGAAGTTTCAGGTCAATTGGACTCCGTTTGATTTTCCTTTTCTGCAATACTCTAAAACAAGGAAAAAACATAAACTCCCAAAAATGATATAAAAGTGTATAATAAAGCCCATAAACATCCAAAACATTAGATAATATAGCATGGAGCAATCAAAAATTATAGATACGTTGGAGACGTATCAGCATCCCCAAGCTTAATTCCTGCTCGTCCTCGAGTAGGTAAATGATAAAAACAGAATTTTTGATGCGGAGTGCTACTTGGCATAATTTTAATGTAATTCTTCTTAATTGTGGTATGAATATTCAGATCCAAAAGATTCAAGACAAAAGTTCATATTGACATAAAAATAATAATACTTCAAGCATACTAACTAAGCAATTATGTCTTCTCAAAATAACATGGCCAAAGAAAGTTCATCCCTACAAAATCATATAGTTTAGTCATGCTCCATTTTCGTCACACAAGAATGCTCTCATCATGCACAACCCCAATGACAAGCCAAGCAATTGTTTCATACCTTAGCAATAGCAAACCAATAAACTTTCACGCAATATATGAGCACGAGCCATGGACATAGCACTATGGGTGGAATAGAATATGATGATGGGGGTTATGTGGAGAAGACAAAAAAGGAGATAGTCTCACATCAACGAGGCTAATCAACGGGCTATGGAGATGCCCATCGATTGATGTTACTGCAAGGAGTAGGTATTGCCATGCAACGGATGCACTAGAGCTATAAATGTATGAAAGCTCAATAAAAAGAAACTAAGTGGGTGTGCATCCAACTTGCTTGCTCACGAAGACCTAGGGCACTTGAGGAGGCCCATTGTAGGAATATACAAGCCAAGTTCTATAATGAAAAATTCCCACTAGTATATGAAAGTGACAAAACAAGAGACTCCCTATCATGAGGATTATGGTGCTACATTGAAGCACAAGTGTGGCAAAGGATAGTAGCATTGTCCCTTCTCTCTTTTTATCTCATTTTTTTCTTTCTCTTTTTTTGGGCCTTCTCTTTTTTATGGCCTTTCTCTTTTTTTGGGCCTTCTCTTTTTTTATGGCCTTTATCTTTTTTTATTCCTCACTTGGGACAATGCTCTAGAAAATGATGATCATCACACTTCTATTTATTTACAACTCAATGATTACAACTCGATACGAGAACAAAGTATGACTATATATGAATGCCTCCGGCGGTGTACCGGGATTGCGATGAATCAAGAGTGACATGTATGAAAAATTATGAACGGTGGCTTTGCCACAAATACGATGTCAACTACATGATCATGCAAAGCAATATGACAATGATGATGCGTGTCATAAGAAACGGAACGGTGAAAAGTTGCATGGCAATATATCTCGGAATGGCTATGGAAATGCCATAATAGGTAGGTATGGTGGTTGTTTTGAGGAAGATATAAGTACGTTTATGTGTGAAAGAGCATATCATATCACGGGGTTTGGATGCACCGGCGAAGTTTGCACCAACTCTCAATGTGAGAAAGGGCAATGCACGGTACCGAAGAGGCTAGCAATGATGGAAGGGTGAGAGTGCGTATGATCCATGGATTCAACATTAGTTATAAAGAACTCACATACTTATTGCAAAAATCTACAAGTCATGAAAAACCTCGGCACTACGCGCATGCTCCTAGGGGGATAGATTGGTAGGAAAAGACCATCCCTTGTCCCCGACCGCCACTCATAAGGAGGACAATCAAATAACACCTCATGTTTCAAATTTGTTACACAAGTTTACCATATGTGCATGCTACGGGACTTGCAAACTTCAACACAAGTATTTCTCAATTTCACAATTACTCAACTAGCACAACTTTGATATTATTACCTCTATATCTCAAAACAATCATCAAGCATCAAACTTCTCTTAGTATTCAAAACACTCCTAAGAAAATTTTACTAATCTTGAATACCTAGCATATTAGGATTATTAAGCAAACTACCATGCTATTTAAGACTCTCAAAATAATCTAAGTGAAGCATGAGAGATCAATAGTTTCTATAAAACAAAACCACCACCGTGCTCTAAAAGGATATGAGTGAAGCACTAGAGCAAATGACAAACTGCTCCGAAAGATATAAGTGAAGATCAATGAGTAGTCGAATAATTATGCAACTGTGTGAAGACTCTCTAACATTTAATAATTTCAGATCTTGGTATTTTATTCAAACATCAAGCAAAACTAAATAAAATAAAATGACGCTCCAAGCAAAACACATATCATGTGGCGAATAAAAATATAGCTCCAAGTAAAGTTCCGATGGAAGTAGACGAAAGAGGGGATGCCTTCCGGGGCATCCCCAAGCTTAGGCTCTTGGTTGTCCTTGAATATTTACTTGGGGTGACTTTGGAATCCCCAAGCTTAGGCTCTTTCCACTCCTTATTCCATAGTCCATCGAATCTTTACCCAAAACTTGAAAACTTCACAACACAAAACTTAATGTAGAAAATCTCGTGAGCTCCGTTAGTATAAGAAAGCAAATCACCATCATAAGTTACTGTAATGAACTCATTCTAAATTCATATTGGTGTAATATATACTGTATTCCAACTTCTCTATGGTTCATACCCTCCGATACTACTCATAGATTCATCAAAATAAGCAAACAACACATCGAAAACAGAATCTGTCAACAACAGAATAGTCTGTAGTAATATGGATCAAACGTATACTTCTGGAACCCCAAAAATTCTCAAATAAATTGCTGGACCTGAGGAATTTATCTATTAATCATCTGAAAAAAGAATTAACTAAATATCACTCTCCAAATAAAAATGCCAGCAATCCTCGTGATTGCTAAAGTTTCTGTTTTTTACAGCAAGATCAACAAGACTTTCCCCAAGTCTTCCCAACGGTTCTACTTGGCACAAACACTAATTAAAACATAAAAAATCAATCATAACAGAGGCTAGATAAATTATTTATTGCTAAACAGGAGCAAAAAGCAAGGAATAAAAGTAAAGTTGGGTTGCCTCCCAACAAGCGCTATCGTTTAACGCCCCTAGCTAGGCATGATGATTTCAACGATGCCCGCATAAAAGATAAGAATTGGAACATAAAGAGAGCATCACGAAGAATATTACTAGAACATTTAAGCCTAACCCACTTCCTATGCATAGGGGTTTTGTGAGCAAACAACTTGTGGGAACAAGAATCAACTTGCATAGGAAGGTAAAACAAGCATAACTTCAAAACTTTAAGCACATAGAGAGGAAACTTGATATTATTGAAATTCATACAAGCATATATTCCTCCCTCATAATAATTTTCAGTAGCATCATGAATGAATTCAACAATATAACCAGCACCTAAAGCATTCTTTTCATGATCTACAAGCATAGAAAATTTACTACTCTCCACATAGGCAAAATTCTTCTCATGAATAATAGTGGGAGCAAACTCAACAAAATAATTATCATGTGAGGCATAATTCTATTGAAAACTAAATCATGATGACAAGTTTCATGGATATCATTATTCTTTAAAGCATACATGTCATCACAATAATCATCATAGATAGGAGGCATGCTTTCATCATAGTAAATTTGCTCATCAAAGCTTGGGGGACAAAAAATATCATCTTCATCAAACATAGCTTACCCAAGCTTGTGGCTTTGCATATCATTAGCATCATGGATATTCAAGGAATTCATACTAACAACATTGCAATCATGCTCATCATTCGAATATTTAGTGCCAAACATTTTAATGCATTTTTCTTCTAAAACTTTGGCACAATTTTCCTTTCCATCATACTCACGAAAGATATTAAAAAGATGAAGCGTATGAGGCAAACTTAATTCCATTTTTGTAATTTTATTTTATAAACTAAACTAGTGATAAAACAAGAAACTAAAAGACTCGATTGCAAGATCTAAAGATATGCCTTCAAGCACTCACCTCTCCGGCAACGGCGCCAGAAAAGAGCTTGATGTCTACTACACAACCTTCTTCTTGTAGACGTTGTTGGGCCTCCAAGTGCAGAGGTTTGTAGGACAGTAGCAAATTTCTCTCAAGTGGATGACCTAAGGTTTATCAATCCGTAGGAGGTGTAGGATGAAGATGGTCTCTCTCAAGCAACCCTACAACCAAATAACAAAGAGTCTCTTGTGTCCCCAACACACCCAATACAATGGTAGATTGTATAGGTGCACTAGTTCAGCGAAGAGATGGTGATACAAGTGCAATATGGATAGTAGATAAAGGTTTTTGTAATCTGAAAATATAAAAAGCAAGGTAACTAATGATAAAAGTGAGCGTAAACGGTATTGCAATGCTAGTAAACAAGGCCTAGGGTTCATACTTTCACTAGTGCAAGTTCTGTCAACAATAATAACATAATTGGATCACATAACTATCCCTCAACATGCAACAAAGAGTCACTCCAAAGTCACTAATAGCGGAGAACAAACGAAGACATTATGTTAGGGTATGAAACCACCTCAAAGTTATTCTTTCCAATCAATCTGTTGGGCTATTCCTATAAGTGTCACAAACAGCCCTAGAGTTTGTACTAGAATAACACCTTAAGACACAAATCAACCAAAACCCTAATGTCACCTAGATACTCCAACGTCACCTCAAGTATCAGTGGGTATGATTATACGATATGCATCACACAATCTCAGATTCGTCTATTCAACCAACACATAGGACCTCAAAGAGTGCCCCAAAGTTCCTACCAAAGAATCATGACGAAAACGTGTGCCAACCCCTATGCATAGGTTCATGGGCGGAACCCGCAAGTTGATCACCAAAACATACATCAAGTGAATCACGTGATATCCCATTGTCACCACAGATACGCACGACAAGACATACATCAAGTGTTCTCAAATCTTTAAAGACTCAATCCGATAAGATAACTTCAAAGGGGAAACTCAATCCATTACAAGAGAGTAGAGGGGGAGAAACATCATAAGATCCAACTATAATAGCAAAGCTCGTGATACATCAAGATCGTACCACCTCAAGAACACGAGAGAGAGAGAGAGAGAGAGAGAGAGATCAAACACATAGCTACTGGTACATACCCTCAGCCCCAAGGGAGAACTACTCCCTCCTCGTCATGGAGAGCACCGGGATGATGAAGATGGCCACCGGAGCGGGATTTCCCCCTTCGGCAGGGTGCCGGAACGGGTCTTGATTGGATTTCGGTGGCTACGGAGGCTTCTGGCGGCGGAACTCCCGATCTATTTTGTTCCCTGATGTTTTTAGGGTATATGGAGATATATAGGCGGAAGAAGTACGTCAGGGGGGCCACGAGGGGCCCATGAGGGTGGAGGGCGCGCCCAGGGGGTGGGTGTGCCCCCCTACCTCGTGGCTTCCTCGAAGCTCCCCTTACGTGGACTCCAAGTCTCCCGGGTTGCTTTCCTTCTAAAAATAAGTTCCGTGAAGTTTCAGGTCAATTGGACTATGTTTGATTTTCCTTTTCTGCGATACTCTAAAACAAGGAAAAACAAAAACTGGCACTGGGCTCTGGGTTAATAGGTTAGTCCCAAAAATGATATAAAAGTGTGTAATAAAGCCCATAAACATCCAGAACAGTAGATAATATAGCATGGAGCAATCAAAAATTATAGATACGTTGGAGGCGTATCAAAACACATCATAATGATTGAGATCATAGTTCGATACACGCCCCTCCGGGGCCCATTCTGGTTTCTTTCTGATGCAGGAAGGAAAGGAAGAACAAAATAAAAGTGGCACGTGCCCCTACAGCGATCCGCGAGGGCAGGCTCTTGGCGCCGTCTTGAGCTTAGCCAGACCCCACCTCGCACTTCACGGAGATGCGGCGACGAGACGACCCACTGCCACCTTCGAAGCGGGCGCAGCGGCTGGTCGTAACCGCCGCTGCTGGAGCTGTCGCCGGAGGAAGAGCCGCCGTAGCTGGATGAGACGTGGTCGGCCCCAAGGGCGGGTTCGCCCTCATCCTCATCACGACCATCACCAAGGCCGAGCACCTCCTCGATGTTGTTGACCTCGGTACAGCACCCGACACGGCGACCATCTTCCCCAAACACCCTCACGTAGAGGGTCGCGTCACCGTCGTACCTAAAATGGAGGGTGCACCGCCTGCCCATGCCGCGCGCACGGGAAAACGTCTGCCAGCCATGGGCGAGGGCTATGTTTCCCATGATGGAGACCTCAACCGCGACCCAGGAAGCCCTGCTGTAGCAGCTGTCTGCCTGTAGCCAGAGCCCGCCTGGACCTGAGGCCGGCAGCTCGTCGGCGAAGAAGCGGGGGAGTTGAAGCCAGTTGACAGACGGGTTCTCCGACCAGATGACAAACTCTGGCAGCACCTCCGCCGAGTGGAAGCACGGTCTGGGAGGCCGCGCGACCATGGCGCGTCTCCCTTCATCGACAGGACAGCCACGACCGGAGTGACCCCTGCCACGCGAAGCGGCACCGCCGTGGCTGCGGGGCGCCGCGACGGGGGTCACAGTGTGCTTGCGGGGACGGTCACGTCCTTGCTTAGGCACCGGAGAGCCGGGCCCCTCGCGAGGGGCCTTCCCCTTCTTCGTGGCGGAGAACCTCTTCGACGACGCCATTGGTGTCGCGACTGGCAATGGTGCAAAGGGGGAGAAGCAAGCGGAATGGGAAGAGATGGGCGACAGGGGCTCTGCCCCCTCCCCATTTATAGCAGGACAAGGCCAACGAGCGCCCCCACGATCGCAAGTAATGATGGTTTTTCCTTGCATGCAGCAGGGCATTGTCAAGTCGGGCAGTTGCCGAGGCTGCGTGGGGAAGCGGAGACGCCCACGTCCAATCAACCACCACACGTCGACCAAGGCCGCATGCTATTGGGGCCCGTGGCGCTCCACACTTGCCCCTTGGTTTCGCCTCGAAGCCAAGCCCGAGCGCGCCTTGGGCCCGGGGGCTGCTGCCGGTGTTCTGGGAACGGGGGTCCCCAGACTTGCCTGCTTGCGGCCCACGGAGTGGCTCTGCGAGCGGGCCCATACGGCCCATCTTCACCAACAAGCGCTCAAGACCCTCGCGAGGGGCCAAGCCTCGCGAGGTGGATGACACAAGACCTCCTCAGGAGTGGCCTCACCAGGCTGGCTCGCGAGGGGCGGAGAGATCAAGGCCAGGCAAACCTCGCGAGGTTCCAATGACGTGAGCCATGATGATCGAGACCAGGCGGGCGCTGTCGGTGTCAAAACCGGTGGATCTCGGGTAGGGGGTCCCGAACTATGCATCCAGGGTCGATAGTAACAGGACACAGGGGACATGATGTTTACCCAGGTTCGGGCCCTCTCTATGGAGGTAATACCCTACTTCCTGCTTGATTGATCTTGATGAATATGAGTATTACAAGAGTTTATCTACCACGAGATCGTAATGGCTAAACCCTAGAAGTCTAGCCTATGAATATGGTAATGAGTATATGTGGTGTCCTTTCCGGACTATCCCCTTGGGTTTATATAGACACCGAGGAGATCTAGGGTTTACATGGAGTCGGTTACATAAGAAGGAATCTTCGGTCGCCAAGCTTGCCTTCCACGCCAAGTAGAGTCCAATCCGGACACGGTGCAGTCTTCGGCCTTCACGTCTTCATAGCCCATCAGTTCAGCCCATGGATAACAGGTCGGACGCCCGAGGACCCCTTAGTCCAGGACTCCCTCAGTAGCCCCGAAACTTGGCTTTCAATGACGAGGAGTCCGCAGTGCAGATTGTCTTCGGCATTGCAAGGCGGGTTCCCTCCTTCCGAACTCCAGAATAGTCTTCGGATAAAGTAAGTATATCCGGACCTATGTATACAATGGCAGAGAATGTAATACCCCACGAGACGAACTTGTTGATGACATCATATCATGCCTGCCCGGTCACTATTTCCAACCGTCAGCTAGCGAGCTGCCCCACATCTCGGGGTGCGGTTTTACCGGCACGTCTCGTCAAGGTAGACATCGTGTCCTTTTATCTACGGGACTTTCATTAATGCAGGCATGGGTAACCCAACTGTCCCGTGGGTACAACTCCTTGGTGATAGGTAAGTATAGAGACCCCGGGGGAGACGCCCAATATTCGGGGCCTTTATATAGGGATCTAGTCTCGTTTTCTTCCCTTGCGCTTGCTTCTTCCTCAACCCCAGCCACCCCAAGTTACAACCCTTGGGTTTCAATCGCCACCAGCCCTAGTCATGTCCGGATCCAACCCTCAGGGCCGGTGGGTGGCTTCTACTGTCACAGAGGAGGACATTGTGAAGCTCCGCGTAGCGAGGTATCTGACCTCGGAAATCTTTCATCGGCTTCCGACACAAGGGCAAGTCATACCAACCCCTAGATCTGGCGAGAGGGTAGTATTTGTATCCCACTTTCTTCACGGGCTAGGGTTCGCGCTTAACCCCTTCGTCCGGGGGCTCATGTTCTACTATGGGCTAGATTTTCACGATCTGGCCCTGGACTCTATTCTCCTCATCTCGACTTTTATCATCACATGTGAAGCCTTGCTCCGGACTCCTCTGCACTTTGGTTTGTGGCTCAAGACCTTTGACGTGAGGCCGCACGTGGCAGAGGATGAGCAGGCAGAGTGCGGCAGCGTCACAATAGGCAAGTTGGCCGGCGTGGTTTGGCCCGAAGGATCTTTCGCCAAATCTTCCGACATATGGTAGCAGGGGTGGTTTTATATCAATGAGTCGCGGGGCCCCAAGTGGGCGGCTACACCTGCGTTCCGGCCCAGCCCTCCAATTCAGCTCGCTTTGTGGGTCAATGAGGGATTGGACTGGGGATCCTTCCATGAAGTGCAGACTCTGCAAAGTCGCATCCGGAGCCTTACCAAGAAGGGCATCGATCTTGTGAACGTCATTCAAATAATGCTAGTCCGCCAGATCCTGCCATGTCAGTGGCGGCCTCTTCGTATGTGGGAGTTTAACCCAGAAGGGCGGCGGACTCTACAGCACTTCGGCACTACGCATGAAGGAATGTGGAAATTATATTTTGGGGAACGGGAGCAATGGCCGGACACCACCGAAGACGTTGGTCTTGACTAGAATCATTCGGACACTTCGGTAAGTACTCGATATCCGAGAACCTTCAGTTCAGGCATCTCTTAACAAGATACTGAACAAACCGTCCCTGTACAGGACTGGATAAATAAAGCAGCGCTAATCTGGTGTCCGGCGCCTCTTCCCGAAGGCCCTGCGACCGACCTGCTGACGAGAATGCTTATTCCGACACCGTATTAGGTGGCTGCATTTGGGGAAACCGAAATCCCTTTGCCCAAGGGCAAGAGTGCAGAGGGGGCCCTCCAGGGCAAGAAGAGGGTCGCCTCCGAAGATGAGGAGGGGAAGCCTTCCAAGAGAGGAAAAACACCGTCGTCGAGCGGCTTGGGCCGGGCGAGCAAGGTTGCCGTAGAGTTCAATGAAGAGGACGAACCTCAAGGCAGACAGTAAGCGAGGCTGGGGTACTTTGAATGCACCTCATTCTTTTCCTATTAGTGAAGTAATCATCCGATGTATGTTCGTCCATGTAGGTTAACGCCTGGTGCTTCTCAATCGTCCTCCTCCTCAGGAGATCTTCTTCCGGAGATGATGGAGAGTGACACGCCTCCTCCGGCCACATCGCCCAATAGGGGAGATGATACCGAGGTATTGTCCCGATGGGCTCCTCCTGAACACCAAGTAGTACAGGAAGCGAAGAAGGTGTTACCCGAAGGCAGTGCCTTTGTCACTCGGGGCTCCGGGATCAAGACTGGCGTCCCCGAACCGTCTGGTTTACAGCCGGAGACGTTTCTGGAGGCAAGTGAGCGGGTTCCTTCTTAGGAATGTCGTACTCCGGCGACGGTTTCCGAAGACCCAGAAGCGCCGGACATGCTGATGGGCTTGCTACGACGAGCATCCATTTCAGAAGAGCACCATACCTTGATGGCTACGGTGGTCAAAAGGGTTCTATCCGCGAAGAGTGGATTGAATGAGGCCTTCACGAGCCTTCTAAGAGGTTTTGAGGTTTGTGATGTAGTTTTGTCAATTGAATTTTATTGACAGATTGCACCTGTTGTATATGTAGTAGCCCCTGAGACTCGGATTGTCTTCTGAAGGAAGCCATCGGAGGGTCAAATAGATATGCTTAGGTATTAACCTTGGTTTAATTTGAAATACAGGTTGCTTCCCCTCCTGTGGCTGTCTAGAATACGGAAGTGGCCGAACTACAGCAAAATCTGGATATTGCGGAGGATGACATTGCATTGATCAACAGACGTCTTGATGACTCGCAAAGTATGTATTTCGAGCATTCTTTACACTAGTGTGCTTGACGCGGGAAAGTGCTTTATATGAGATGCGCATGAAATGCAGATGGTGCTGCCGCCGTGGAGGCTCTTCGGGCGGAGCTAGTCCGGGCCAAGGTGCGGGTCCGGCTTAGTGATGCTGCTGCTGAAGAGGCATCAGTTGAACTGAAGGTTGAACAAGCTGCGCAATGCCAGGGCGAGGAGAAGGTATCCATGATGACACTCGCTTTGGAGAATGCTACTGGCTGCTGCGAATTTCTTGAGAAGGAAAATCAAGTTTTAACGGCTAAACTGGACAAGGCCCGACAGGAGGCAAGAGAAGTGCGATCAGAGTCCAGAGCGCTCCGTGAGGAGGTTCGGCAGGCGAAAGAGATAGTGGCTGGAAAGCCTTTTTTGCCGCAGACTAAGTTCGGCGACCCGGGCTATGCTCATCTGAACCAAGTGTGGAGTTCTCCGGATGAGTATTTGGACTTGCCGAAGAGTTCTTCCGATGCAGCGCGGTATTACCAAGCGCGAGCTGGATATGCAATGGAGAAGCTTTTTTGGTCACAGTTCGGTGCGTCGAAGCACCCGCTGCTGCTTAATGAATAGATGTCCCAATGGTCTGAACTTCATAGGGTATCTGGCGCTACCATGAAGGATATTATAATCCGGCTGTGGCCAACCAAGCCTGCGCCGAGTAGCTATTTCGGTTTGGTGCAGAAGCTTGTCGACGTGGTGTCGTGACTCGATGCTGCGAAGCGGTCGGCGTGCATTGAAGGTGCACGGATGGCCCTTGCCCGAGTCAAGACATTCTGCGGAAAGATGAAGGCCATCGACGTCGTAACGAAGGGTCCTCCTGAAGGCAGGGACCGTCCAGAACCGGAGAGTTATTTTGAAGACGTCCTGGAGGCCGCCCGCTTGATAGAGGGTCAATGCTCGAAAAACATAATGTTCGAGTGAGGTGTATGATGATTGTAAAAGACATCTTTATAGTTAATCTATTTATGTTTTGCTCGAAAGGCTTGAATTCCTCCTGCGCGGTCGTTTTAATATAATCTGAAAGTTTTCCAGTCGTCTGCTTCAACCCGCTCGTAGGAAGTATGGGGGTGTTCGGAAAAGCATTTAATCACTCTTTATCCAACGTCTTGGTCCATGAAGGAGGTGATAATGCGGCGAACCAGGCAATCGGACTATAAGGCGTTAGCACTTTCACTTAACCATAGGAGTTTTATGGTGGGGCTACGACATAGCCCCTGGTGTGTATGCGGCGTGTGGTGTCTTGCATATCTGATCTGAAAGATCCCTCGTGTTACACGGAGAATCGCTAAAGATTCCAATAAGCCGTCAAGTGGTTGACCAGCTCTCGCTGCATCATGACAGTCAGTTTTCGGCTTTCTCTACTGAGGTGCTCATTCAGTCTAGGCCAGGGCACAATCGCAGTAGTTCTCCCTTTACTACCCTAGCCGATAGAACGGAACGTAGGGTAGCAAACACAGGAGCCGGGCAACCCAACTATTGACCCAAGACAATGATTCGGAGCTAATGCATCTAAGGCCAAACTTGCGACGCCGAAGTACGCTATAGAGCTGTTCGGACTTTTACTGGCAGCTCATTCGTTCCCATGTCGAGCCCCTAGCAGGGTATGCCGAGGTGTATCTGTAGAGCGGCCGTTAGGGCCGTACTTATTGTTGAAAGAGTATGAAGATTGTTCGGATGAGACTTACTGAGAACGGAGCAACATGCCAATGATAAATTTATGTATGTATATAATAAAAAAGAAACCGCGAACCCAGCTATTTGACATGCCCGGGGTCGGGCTCAGAGGAAAGAGGGCATAATACAGGCTCGAATAAAGAGTGTGGTCCACAAAAAGTTATTTTGGACCTCCTGTCGCACGTCTGCGTCGCCCGTCCTCGGGGAGGGGAATCCTTAATGGAAGTAGCCCCTTAGGTGAGCATACGGATCCGAACTCAGATAGAGTCTGTTGTAGATGATGTCCAGCTGGTCACCTATTCTTTAGGGATGATACAGAAAAATAGAGTAAGCGGATAAAAAACGTTATGGGAATGCTTGTAGGGTGGTCCGTATTGTGCTTCCGCCGATGCGCTTGGTATCTCGAGTGCGTAGTGATGTGCACATGGTGCGAATTTTGCCAGTACAGTACGTGGGTGGCGGAAGACGAACTGCTACTTGCGTTCCGAGAGTAGTCGAACATCGGAGGGGAACTGTTTCTGGCCCCTAGCGTTCTGTTGGTGAGCCGATCCGTCATCTTTATCGCCTGGTGGCCTCCTCCCCTTGTGGTCAGTGTTAAGCTTGCCTGCCTGCTTGAAGACCCAACAGTTTTGGTTGGTATGATGGGCCGGCCTATCGGGGTGACCGTTAATTTGACAAGGTCGGTCCAATATCCTGTCCAGGGTGGATGGTCCATCTTGGTTTTCCTTTAGTGGCTTATTCCGTTGACCGGGCTTCGGATTGTGAAATCCGGCGCTCATCGTTGTGTCGTGTATATTACTACGACTGTTGTGTTCGGTTCGTCGTGGCTTGTCGTTGTCGTCTCGGATTTCGGAAGTGCCCGGACCGCCGGCATCGTTGCTTTTACGAGCAAGCCAGTTGTCTTCTCCTGCGCAAAAGCGGGTCATTAGAGCGGTAAGGGCTGCCATGGATTTGGGTCCTTCTTGGCCGAGGTGACGTGCTAGCCATTCATCCCGGACGCTATGTCTGAAGGCCGCAAGGGCTTCTGCGTCTGGACAGTCAACAATTTGGTTCTTTTTTACTAAGAACCTACTCCAGAGCTCCCTGGCTGACTCGTCGGGCTCCTGGACAATGTGACTTAAGTCCTCGGCGTATATTGGCCGGACATATGTTCCCTGGAAGTTGTCTCGAAAGGCGTCTTCCAAATCTTCCTAGTTGCCAATGGAATTTTCTAGCAAACTGTTTAGCCAGTACCGAGCTGGCCCTTTAAGCTTGAGAGGTAGGTATTTAATGGCGTGGAGGTCGTCTCCGCGGGCCATGTGAATATGAAGGAGGTAATCCTCGATCCATACCGCGGGATCTGTTGTTCCATCGTATGATTCGATGTTGATGGGTTTAAACCTGTCTGGAAATTCATGCTCCATTACTTCGTTAGTGAAGCAAAGAGGGTGTGCGGCTCCTCTATGTTGGGCCACACTATGAAGCACCTCCGGAGAGCTCCATTTACGGTGCTCGAACCGGGCATGGTCGGCTTTATAGCGTCCGAATAGGCGACCATCATCGTCGGTCGGGGTATATCTTCGTGATCTGTACATCGATCTTGTACGTCCTGCTCTACCCTCTGTGTCTTGGTTGATATCGCGGGTATTCCCCTGAGCTGTTTTGTTTTGAATGCCGGATTGGTTGGTATGGTACTCTGCTTGGGATGCTGCTTTGTCTGGACCGAATTGTGGTCGGCCCGCCGCATTGTTCGATGGTGGTATGGGTTCCATCGCTCTGCCATCGTATTGAGGGAGCCACCTATTCTTGGGGTGGCTTTTGACTGGGCTGCTAAGGCCGTATTCTTCGGAGGCCAAGACCTCGGTCTATCTATCGTTGAGCAAATCTTGGTTTGCTTGAAGCTATAGATGCTTCTTTCTTAGGCTCCTTGTAGTGGCTATAAGCCGACGTTTGAAGCGCTCCTGCTCGAGAGGTTCCTTGGGTATGATAAAATCCTCATTGCCGAGGGTCTCCTTTTCCTCAGAGAGTGAAAGATAATTGATGTCCCCCTAGTCCCCATATGTGGTCTGTTCATCAGAGCTGTCTTGCCCGCCTTCCTGTTCCTCCTGCTCGAATTCTAGCTCAACGGGGTCTTTGTTGTCTGGAGTAGCGTCTTCTCTGGTGCTGGTAGTGTTTTCTTTTGGGCGATGTGACCTAGAGCGCCGGTGTCCGGGCTGTGTACCAGGCGGTTTATTCTTGGCCAGGTCCTCCTTGTCATCGTCGAGAACGCCGTAAGGTGTGGCTATCATACACAAGTCATACCATGAAGTGGTCATCCCGTGTCGAGCGAGTAGTAAGCTCTGGCCCTGCCCCTTATCCCGTCCACACCGTCGGTGTCTTCAGGGCGGGGGTCGGGCGTGTTGGTTAGGTTTTCAATAGTGTCTACGAAGTGGGTGGCGGGTTGGAAACAAAATTCTCCATCATCCGCTGAAAGTTCGAACCGAACATAGTTCGGCGACGATTCGTTTGCCAGGGATAGGTTTTTTAGCGAATTTAGTATATCACCCATGGGCGAGTGTTGGAAGACATCTGCGGAGCTGAACTTGAAGATCAATAACCGATCGAGTTCGGTATACGCGGGCTCGCAGGGTTCAGAGCTCGACATCAGAGGCGAGTCCGAGGTTCTGTTGATGCAGATACCGTATGAATTGGAATCTGCACGCGGCTCCAGCACCGCGGAATCGGTAGCCCCCATGATGGGGTCGAGCTTCCCATCTTCGGGCGACTTGATCTGCTCCGAATTCAAGGCCATAGCTGCTACAGGAGCTATCTCCTGGAGTCGGCCCGATGACAGGTTCAAGCCATGTTCATCGAGGCAATGGGGAGCAGCTGCCGCGGTCTCAAATCCGTCGAAGATCAAATCTCCATGGATGTCCACGACGTAATTCAAGCTTCCGAATCTGACCTGATGGCCAGGGGCGTAGCTATCGATCTGCTCCAGATGGCCAAGTGAGTTGGCCCGCAGCACGAAGCCACCAAATATGAAGATCTGTCCGGGGAGCAAGGTTCCTCCTTGGACAGCATCGTTATTAACGATTGAAGGGGCCATCGAACCTTTTGTCGACGGCACAGTGGAACTCTCAATGAAAGCACCAATGTCGGTGTCAAAACCGGCGGGTCTCGGGTAGGGGGTCCCGAACTGTGCGTCTAGGGTCGATAGTAAAAGGAGACAGGGGACATGATGTTTACCCAGGTTCGGGCCCTCTCTATGGAGGTAATACCCTACTTCATGCTTGATTGATCTTGATGAATATGAGTATTACAAGAGTTGATCTACCACGAGATCATAATGGCTAAACCCTAGAAGTCTAGCCTATGAATATGGTAATGAGTATATGTGGTGTCCTTTCCGGACTATCCCCTTCGGTTTATATAGACACCGAGGAGATCTAGGGTTTACATGGAGTCGGTTACATAAGAAGGAATCTTCGGTCGCCAAGCTTGCCTTCCACGCCAAGTAGAGTTCAATCCAGACACGGTGCAGTCTTCGGCCTTCACCTCTTCATAGCCCATCAGTCCGGCCCATGGATAACAGGTCGGACGCCCGAGGACCCCTTCGTCCAGGACTCCCTCAAGCGCCAGCGCGCACAGTGTCCTTGTTTCCTCTTTGGTGCAAAGGAGGCAAGCGCAGACGCGGAGTACCGAGTCATCAAGCAAAGGTTTCCATATCGGTGCAACGAGACCAAGACCAGCAGGACGGCAGGACGAAGGTCACCGTGGAGCCCAAGACGGCGTCACCACTAGAGCCTTTGGCAGGCGAAGACTGCTTTTGTCAGGATAAGCTGTACTAGTTGTCCCCTTTCGAATTGGACATTGTTGGCTCCCTTCCCTCTCAATATTTGGGGAGAGGACCAGGGCCTCTATAAATAGGACTAGCCACCACCATAGCTAGGGGGATCGATCCGAACACCCACAAGTTCACCAAGCACAAGAACACCTCTCCTCAGGAGGTTGTTCTTCCCCTTGTACTATTCATCCTCAGCCCAAGAGGCAATCCACCACCACCACACTGGAGTAGGGTATTACACCACAACGGTGGCCTGAACCAGTATAAATCTTGTGTCCTTTGTGTTGCGAGTTCGTCGAGTTAGTTCTTGAGATCTTAGCGAAGCTAGGACGTGGATCGGTAGGGGGAGATCTTCGCGGGCACCCCAGTGTTCGAACCTTGAGGGTTTTGCCGGAACCCAGAATCTGACACTTGGTGAACGCAACGTTGCTGATGGTGGGAGTGCATAGCATGGGAAGCGCGCCCACGACGACCGTGGTCCTGGGATGATCCCTGAAGTCGAAGGTGATCTCGGCGTCTGGTGTCGCGTGGCCTCAAAGAGCCTCCTACTGTGGTCGAGGAGTGCTCACCCGACGGAATAGCTGCTTGATGTGGTGGACAAAGGCAGGAGCTTGTGACCCGCTGATGATGCACGCGACTGCGTGGGGTGCTGGGACCGCAAAGCGCGCGATGAAATGGCCGCAAAGCTCCTCCCAGGAAGATAAGGTCTTCGGGAGGTCGCGTAGCCAGCATCGTGGCGTTTCCGTGAGGGCCACATGGAGCCAATTCGCCATGGCCTTGTCGTCACCACCCGCCGCTTGGATGGCCTGCATCTACTGCAGGAGGGACTCCTCAGGGTCCTCAGCACCGTCGTACTGCGGGGGCAGCGTCGGTCTGAACTTCTCCGGCCATCGTACCTGGCGCAGGCTGGGGGCGAAGCCTGGATGGCCCGCGGCACCCCGAAGGCCCCCGACGACCAAGTCAGTGGAGTGGCATCCGCCATGGGAACCACGAGGCGAGGGTGGAGCGCGGTCGGTGAAAAGACGGAGCTTCGACACGCCCCTACCTGTCGTGCCAAATGTCAGATTCAGGGCTCCACAGACCCAAGAAGGTTCAAACTGTAGGGCGTGTGCAAGGATCTCAACCGACCCAAGCCTCAAGCTCGCCGCCCCATGGCCTAGCCTAGTTGAGCTCACACGAACGAGGAATAAGATGAACGCGACAGTTTACCTAGATTCGAGCCACCTTGCGGTGTAGAACCCTACTCCTTCTTTGTGGTGGATTGGCCTCACGAGGAGGCTGAGGATGAACTAGTACAACGGTTGAGCAAGCTCGCGAGGGCTCTGGTGGTGAGGGTGGAATGGATCTGGTCCGGGGGGATTGGATTGGGTTCCTCCCCTTCTACGGTGGTAGCTAGCCTATATTTATAGTGGCATTGGTCCTCTTCCCTCAAAACATCGGCGTAAAGGGATCCCAAAGTGGCCAATTTGGAAGGGGACAAGAAGTACATCTGATCCTAACGAAAGGTGGTCTTCGCCTGCAAAGCTTCTGGTCGCGATGCCGTGGTGGGGTCAACGATGACGTGCGTCCTGCCGAGCTCATGGTCTTGGTCTTGTTGCACCAGAATGGAAACCTTTGGGGCCTTCCTCGGGAAACGACATTTGTCCTTGCTCCCTTAGCACTGAAAGGGAAACTGCCTCCTCTGCGCCCGCTGGCGCCCGCCTAGCCTTGGTCATCATGGCTCACTTCATCGTGGCCTCATGAGGCTGGGTACCTACGTAGAAATCTCCGCTCCTCGGGAGGCAGCCTGGGGAGGCCGGTCCTCTAGAGGTCTTGATCGTCCGCCTCGTGAGGCCGGGGGACCTCACGAGGGTCTTGTCTTGGAGACCTTGTCACTGAGCTGCACTAGGCTGTCGATGGGCCCATGCACTGGACCACAGGTAGGCAGGTATGGGTACCCCCAATCCCAGAACGCCGATGGCTTACTCTCGGCAAGGCTCTTGTAGAGACCTTTCTCTATAATTCCCTTCAACAAGCTATTTTCTTGCTCAAGTATAACTTGGGTAAGAGAATCATTAGTAGAGTCAAGAGAACTACTTGAAGCAACAATATTGTATTTAGCATGATTATGGTTACTACTAGAAGAAGAATCTTTCTTGCTCTTGTTGCAAGATTTTACTTGTGGCATATAAGTAGACAAGAGAAGACGTTTGGTAATGTAAGAAGAACTCTTCTTTCGAAGATCATCATTGATAGCTTTTAGGAACTCATGCTCTTGCTCTAAATTTAGCTTCTCAAAGCGTAGCTTCTCATGAGTCCTTAGGAGCACTGTATGATCCTCTAGAGTTATTTCATGAGATAACTTAAGAGTGTTTAATTGCTTAGTTAGACGCTCAATCTCCTTCTTATCATTGTCATTCGTTTCATCTTGATTAGCATGATTACTAACAAGTTCATTTTCATCACTAGTTTTATCAACAAGTAAATCATCATCACCTAGCAAATCATCTTCATCACCATCAAAATCAAGATACTCGGGGTGTGATACCTTGGGGCATTTAGCCATGAAGCATCTTCCAATTCCTTCATTCGGTGAATCAAATATGTGGTGAGACTTGGATGACACTTGTGCAAGACCGACAACACCTTCATCTTGAGTATAGTCAGAGTCAGAGTGATAGCTTATCTCGGAGTAGTTGTCAGAGTCGGAATTGGAAACCCATTCACCAACGTGAGCTTGATGTCTTCGTCTTGTGTAGCTCTTTGATGACTTGTCCTTCCTTTTCAGATCCTTGCTTCTTTGAGAGGGTCTTCATTCATAACGATCATCTCTACTCCTGCTCTCTCTTGGAGGTGATTCATCTCTTCTACTTCTCCTTTTTGGTTAGTCTTCTCTTTTCTTGTAGGGAGTCGTACAGTCATTGGAGTAGTTTCTGGGTCTTCCACAATTGTAGCAATTACGATCATGACTAGAAGATCTTTTGTCATTGTAGGACCTTGCCTTGAAGCTTCTCTCTTTGCTTCTACTCTTGTAGAATTTGTTGAAGTTCTTTACCAATAAGCTCAATTCTTCATTGGAGACTTGCTTTTCACTTGATGTTGTAGGACATCACTTGAAGCTTTGTAAGCACCACTTGACTTATTGTGAAGCTCTTCCATATCCTTGAGTGACATCTCATGAGCAACAATTCTACCAATGAATTCCGTGGGCTTGAGATCTTTGTAATTGGGCATCGTTTGGATGAATGTGCACATGGTATCATATTTTCCATCCAAGGCTCTAAGGATTTTCTTGATGATGAATTTGTCGGTCATCTCTTAACTTCCTAAGTCGGCAATCTCATTTGTGATGAGAGCAAGCCTAGAGTACATTTAGGCGACTCCTTCACCATCCTTCATCTTGAACTTGGGGGCATGATGGACCCGCCGCCCTTGCCGGCGGGAGGCTCCAACTCTGTTTTGATTTACAATTTTTTGGCCTTATTTATGGATGGGAGATCCTATAAAATGAAGAGCATTTCGTAAACAAATCAGTGCCTTGTCTGAATCGAGAATGGAAATTTCATTTCTTGAACCATGGGTATAGACTTTGAAATGGTGACCAGCTACCCGACGGCTGAGATGTGCATTCGTACAAAGTAATTTAGTACAGATATCGAAAGCATTGTCATTTCGCGATTTGAGTTCCGGAGATATAGGTGGGAACTTATGGATAATGCGGGGGAACTTTAACTCAGGAAGGCAAGGCGAAAACAACTCATTGACGATGGAAGAATGCCTTTCCCGCCCAGCCCCGCCCCGGGGGTGTATCTAGCATTGCCAGAGAGCGTGAGGAGGTGTGTCTCTCGAGAAGATCTCTTGGGATTCACTCGGTGCTAGTCTTTGGTGGCTCTGTATGGATCAAGTCTTCATTCGTGTGGTGTCAGGTTGTATCCTTCCAATCTAAGCTTCTCTTCATCGATAAATGATGTTGTTTTGGTTTGCTGGTCCTTTGGGCCTTAGCGAGATGACTTCGCAACTGTGTACTACAAGAAGTTTTTCTGGCTCAGATGAGGAAGGGTTAATGACGGCGGCTCGAACCAGTGCTTCTAGTGGTCGCTAGGTGGTCTACGGATCTAATTGTATTTTTTGTTTTTTTCATGAATACGCAACGATTGTGTATCATTCCATTGATAGGTAGGGGAGAACAAGAGTATTACAATGAGAGGAGGAGGAAGGGGGGTAACCGCCCACTACTTACGCTCAGAGGCGTAGAGAGAGGTTACATGAGCAGAACACGGGATCATCAGCCCGGAGAGGTTCAAGGTGGCATGAGATTAGTTATGTCTTTAGCGCCAGCCAAGGCCCAAACCCTAGCATCGTCCTTGATGGCCTGGAGAAGAAGCACGGCAGAGGGACTAGCATTGTCGAAGATGCAAGCATTGCGGTGATGCCAGGGGGACCATGCAGAGAGAAGCACCAGGGAGGAGATCCCTTCGCGCATGGCGGTAGGCGCGACCGCGACCGAGGCTTACCACCAGCCCAGGAAGGAGGCCTCGGGGTCCTGGGAGGATCGGGGCACGGCACCAGGTGAGAATCTCGTGCACTAGAAGAAACCTGTTAATCCTTGACAGCTTTGTGATGACGTTCTGAGAATCTGTCACAGTATATGACGATTTTCTCTCATCGTCACGGAAACCGTCATCAATAAGTAAGATGTGAATGTGCCCAGAAATCCAACGAAGCCCATATGTTTTTTGTCTTTTTCCTGAAATCCGTAGATTTCAAATTTTAATAAAAAGAATGCAATCAAGACTTGATCCCAAGACCTCGTGAGTTAAGAGACTAGTGCATGACAACACTCCTACCCACATGACTAAAGGAGCATCGAAACTACTACATGTACGAGCATGACTTGTCCGATTTGATACGATGCAACATCCAGCCGTTGTTGGACTTAGAGTCCAACTGACATACGGTTTGATCTGCTCTATCAGATATAATTCGTACGTGATTTGTCGTACGTATAGCATGGTTGAAGGAGCATTAGGTCGTTTTCCTTTTGATAATGCATCTATAATAAAAGTTTTAGTAAAAAAAAGGTGTGCCATGGATCAAACCGTGCACCTCTCACCTACTTGAATAGTCCATACGTGTTGGTCAAGAAATCGTGGTGTGACAGATTGCGGACATAAAACTTTGCACTCGTACACAACAACTATATATATATATATATATATATATATATATATATATATATATATATATATATATATATATATATATATATAAAATCACGACTTCAAAATTTAATTCAAGTTTACTTAACTGGTGTGACAGATTCCAAATATAAATTTGCAAGAAATTTTTTGCAGAGATAAAGATTTGCACTCGTACACAACATCTCTCTATATACATATATATAATATGTGACTCCAAATATTAATTCATGTTAATTTAAAAATATATAAATATAATTTTTCAATTTCATTTATATTGAAATCAACATAGTCCAACTGTATTATGTAAAACCGTCATGGTCGGTGACTAAAAACTCATAGAAGGACTAGTAGGGCTTTTTAACGTAGTCCAAGCCGTGACGGACTGCTGCTCCTTCTTTTTTTAATTAGGAAACGGACTGCCCCTGCCCCCTGCTGATGTGGCGATCCAGTGTGAGCGAAAAACTCGTGTTGTGATTGGTTGACCAAACCCTCCCACGGATCGCACATCTAAACCGTCTGCTCCTCCGAGATCCGACGGCTAGCAAATCTTCCCCTCTTTCTTGATTGTTCTTCAGCCCACCCACGCATTATCTCCGCCCGTGACCAGCGCCCCCACGCCGCACCAACCCACCTTCTTCCTCTCATGCCGCCAGCCCGCCGTACCCACCTCCTCCCCTCCTGGCTCCTCCCCTCGTGCACACATCCTCCTGTTCTGACGCCTCCCCGCCGTGCCCAGCTTCCCCTCAACCGGCCACGCTACCTGCACTCCCACCGCCCCGCCGTAGTGTCCCCTCCTCTGGCCAAATCCGGCTGAGATCCGCGAGTCCACGACAACCGTGGGAGGATAACGGCGCGGCAACGGGCGTCCTCCCTCCCTGCACACTTGCGGCAACTACCACATCCCCTTCCCTCGCCTCTAACCTCCACTCCCCGACCCCCTTTCCTCACCTCTAGCCTCCACTCCCCGATCCAGCCCCTAGTGCACAACGCGGAGCCGGTCTCGTCGATGCAGGTCGCGCCCATATCGCTGCAGGGAGCGAGCGACCCCATCGTGGGCGTGCTGAACCGCGGGGATGCACAGAGCCGCCACCGGGCCCAGCAGCTGCGGATGTGCCCTGCTAGGAGGCTGCCATCCTCTATCGCCAAGGGGCCCGCATACGTCGCCTACGCAGTCCTCACCGCCGGATTCTCTGACTACCGCGCTGCTATGAGCCGCTCGCTCCACCAGGTCCTCTTTCCTCTATACTTTCGATTTTTTTCAGGCTGTCTTAAGGTTTGTCCACGCGCAGGCAATGTCGACCATGGGTTGAGGCCTGATACTGGCGGATAAGGTTCTCTCTTCAATAACATCAGCAGGGATGGCCGGATCTCCGTCGAGAAATCCAAGGAATACCCACACCCTTAGACAGAATTAGGATTGGGAGTTTGTATTTTTAGTTTATTCTATTTTGGTGGTCCTTTGCAGATGTACTGTTAGGAAATATCCGTAGTTTAAAGTTTTTGTGTAATTTTTTCTGCGGTGTGTATGTATTTTTTTAAGGAACATATGTATTTTTTCTTTTATTTAATGACATGTGCATACATCTTTTGTAAAATGTATACTGGCTTAGAATTTGCAATTGTTTGTAGATGGACCAAGAGAAATTAGATGGCTAATTGTTGAGATTGAAACCAATGGGCCTTGGACATACCTAAAATTTAACGGACCAAAGTTCTAACTGGGCTGACTACATATGGATGTTTGTCTTAGATGGAGCTTTAGTGAGCCAAAATTCTTATTGGGCCGATTACTTCATAGGCTACCATGTTAGATTCTGATGTGGCACATAAGTTAACGCCGTTATGACCATGTTAGTTAAGTGCCATGCATGACGGCCAAGAATCGTCACGGACCATGACGGTTTTGGATGATCCGTCATGCAGTGTGCGGTGGTCCAATTATGATGCGATATACATGACGGAATTTAAATCCATCATGGGTTCCCATCCATGATGGTTTTGCACAGGTCTGTGACGGACTCAGACCGTCATGTATTAACAGAATTCTTGTAGTGGTGCCAGATGATCCTGGAGAACGAGCAGTGAAGAAGCAGGTGATCGATTGTCTCGAGCTCCTGAGCACAGAACGCGTAAAGATCACCGTGCGGGAGCCCATGCCAGGCAGCAGTCCAGCAGCGATCCATGTCGGCCAACCAAGCGAAGAACTGGATGCGGAGAGGGGCCCAAGTGTGCCAGGTAAGCTTCCAATGTGGGGCGATAGTTGAGCCGGTGAACATTGCCTGATAACAGGACTTAGTGGAGTAGGAGCCGCTGCTCGTCCATCACCAACGCAGCTCTTCAGGGTCGGTAGAGAGGGTTAGATGTTGGAGGAGCCGCCGAAGTTCCACATACTGCACCATGGCCTTGGGCCCCAAGGCGGCACAGATGTCGGAGATCCATGCCCGGCCAAGCAAACCCTGCGCAACGGAACCCGTCCGCCTGTGATACCTGGGAACCAAGGCCAGCATGGCCGGAGCGAGGTCGGCAACGGACTGTCCACCGATCCACCTATCCGTCCAGAATAGACAGGAGTTGTCGTCCCCCAAGATCAACATCGTGGAAGCGTTGAAGATGGCCTGGACATCGGCGTCTATCGGGATGTGGAGATGTCTCCAGGGTCTAGAGAGGTCAGTGGCCTTAAGCCAAAGCCAGCGAGCGTGGAAGCAATGCCAGTGCGCTACAAGTCCCGGATGCCCAGGCCCCCATACTCTAGAGGATGGCACCCTTGCGCCAGCTGACAAGATTGCCACCACCAGAGGAGTCAGTGTAGCCATGCCAAAGAAACTCGCGCATGATGTGGTTAATCTTCTTGAGAATGGAAGATCTCAGTGCCATGGCCATGTGGAGGTGGGTAGGCATAGCGGCGAGGACGTGACGGACGAAGGCCAGCCTTTCATCGCGGGAAAGAAGCGAAGTGCGCCAAGTAGGAAGCTTACGAGCCATGCGCTCCACCAGAGGCATAAGGGCAGCCGCGGAGACTTGCCGGACTGAGAGAGGGATGCCCAAGTAGGTGATCGGGAAGTGCACGATTGGGCAGGAGAGCGTGCCCGTGATTTGTGCCACTTGCATGTCAGAACACTGGATAGGCGTGGCAGAACACTTCTGGAAGTTCATGTGAAGGCCGGAAGCAGCTCCAAAAATGCGCAGCAGCTCGCGGACGACAAGGAGCTCCTGCGGGTCAGGATGACAGAAGATGACCACGTCATCAGCGTACAAGGAGATGCTCGAAGCCATCCGGCGCTCGGTGAGGCGACGCAGAATGCCAAAGCTGGTGGAGAATTGAAGGAGAGAGTTGAGGGCATCGATGACCAGAACGAATAGCATCGGGGAGACGGGGTTGCCTTGACGCAAGCCCTTCTCATGACAGATGGGCGGACCTGGATTGTCGTTGATCAAAATACGGGTCTTGGCGGTGGAGAGTAGGATGGAGATCCATTCCCGCCATCGAGGACCAAAGCCAATATGGCGACGGACCTGGAGAAGGAGCAGCCAGGATACGGAGTTGAAAGCGCCCGCAATGTCAAGCTTGAGGAGCACACGCGAGGCGCGCATGTTGTGGGGCTGACGAGCGGTCTGCTGGACGAGGATGAAATTGTCATGAATAGTGCGTCCCGTGATGAAGGCGTTGTGGTTGGAGGACACCATGGCGTCAAGGCGAGGGGCGAGGCGGAGCAACAAGACCTTGGCGAAAAGCTTTGCAAGGAGGTGAATGAGGCTGATCGACCGGTAGTCCGAGAGAGAGGAAGCGTCGAGCTTCTTCGGGAGAAGGGTGATGAAGGCCTCATTGAGCTTCTGGAAGCCCAAGCCGTTCAAGTGATAGAGCTTATCGAATGCGTCACAAATGTCCTTCTTGATGGCATCCCAGCATGCACGAAGAAATTCGGACGTGAAGCCGTCGGGGCCCGGCGCCTTTCCGGACGGGAGCTGCTTCGCCGCGGCCCAAATTTCGGCCTCGATGAAAGGAACCTCGAGGGACGAAAGGTCGAAGGAACGGCCGTCGAAACCCTCGAGGTTGAGGGTGGAGTCACGCGAATCAGCCGCACCCAGGATGCCGGCGAAGTGGTGAAAAGCAGCTTCCTCCATTCCGGCGTCGTTAGAGACGAGCACGTCGTCCACGCGCAGATGTCGGATGCGCTTCTTGTGGAGACGGTGAGAGGCACGAATCTTAAGGAAGGTCGAGTTAGTGTCCCCCTCGCGAAGCCAAGACAGACGAACACGATGTCGGGCGATCGTGCGCTCGAGGGACGCGAGGCCGAGGTACATGAGCTTGAGACTCCTGCGCAGCCAGATCTCAAGCGGGGAGAGCGGCCGCAGATCCATGGCCGCATCGAGCCGGGCAATGAGCTTGCGCGCGACCTGCAGCTAGAGGGAAACCGAGCCAACCCATCGTGCACTCCAGCTTTGGAGGCGACGGGCTGTGAATTTGAGGCGCTGGTACAGACGGCGGAAGGGATCGGCATCCGGGGGCTCGGCGTTCCATGCCTCCGCCACCACCTCCTGAAAGCTATCGAGCTTCAACCAAAAGCATTCGAAGTGAAAACGCCTGTAGACCCCGAGCTGCTGAATTATGTTGTTCTTTGTACTACCATGACTGGAAATCCCCCCTCCAAAAAAACTCATAAAATTATAAAAAATTCTTCGTGGGAAAATAAACCATGTATGTCCATGAAATTGGGTCAACGGGACATGGATGACCCACACGCGCCCAAAATCAATAGGCAAATTAGCTAGACGCACACGCCGAAGTACGGAGCGCGTTAACAAAATTCACCGCCAGACGCCTAGAGCCACACGCATCTACACGGTTGGGTCCCAAACAAATACACGCTGCACCCATACATAGGTCCTTAAATTCAATCCGACCAAGTGGTGAAATGTGGTAAAGAAATCTTCCTTGGAAATAGGGTTTGGGGTATTCTACGTAGTAGAGTTTATATTTCTTATATAAAAAATTCTACACGGGCTGTCATAATAACCAACACAGAGCTGAAGCTCCAACCGAGAAGACAACCCGCAACATTTTCAAGAACCCCTCGATCGCAGAGGTGATAAGTTGGGTGCTCCCAGACTATATGCCACATTGGTCCAGCAAAATGACATCGAATTGATTCATCCCGATCGCAAAAGCTACATTTGGCGCCTCCTTTGTCCAATTTGTTTGAGAAAATTGCGTTTAGTCAATATATGACAGCCATGCGCGTATAACTTGAAATGCATGATTTATACCAGGATTTGAAGTCTCCAGAGTTGCAATCTTTGGATTGGGATACTGGGTTGTCCAAATGTCCAATACCACCACGGAAACAATAGGCAGGTCCTCAATAAATACCATGTACTCCTACTACTACTCCTAGCTTGTTTCAGGTGCTAGAGGGTGGGGATCCCTGAGCAGTAGCAGTGGTCCTTCTGCTTGAGGGTAAATTCTAGCCTCTAGCTGAGCCTGCCTGCCAAGAGCAACAGCTAGCCTTGCACAGAGATTCCCGCCAGATCTTTTGGCCGCCTAGCTTGATCATTTGCATCTGCCCGCACAGCTAGAGCAGCAGCAGACAGACGTAGATGCAGATGATAAGTATGCGTACATTGCCTAGGGCAAAAACCAAACAGATACTTGTCCTTGAAAAAGCCACTCAACTCTCTCCCTCCCTCTCTCTCCCATGGTTTCTCGTGGTGTTCCTCGCTGCCAGATCTTCAAAATCATGCACGCCGCTGATTGATCTCGCATGCATGCATGCACATGTGTGTGCGCGCGCTCCCGCGCATCTGCGGCACTGTAGGCTGCCGCTGTTGCGTCCTCCCCCACACCCTCCCTGCTGCCAAGGAGCGTTTGGACGCATCGCCTTGGCCCGGTCTCACCCTGCCATCGCCCTGCATGCCCTGCCTGCTTGCATTTGCTGAAACAAGGGCGAAAGGTGAGCACTCACTCGCTGCTGCTTGCAGCTTGCATGCAGCCTGGCCGCAGGAGGCACTGTAGCAGACGAGAGCAAGTGGCGCCTGCTCGTGCTTAGAAAGAAGAATTGTTCCTTTGCTACAATTGCCCGAGGCCGGCCACATGCATGATACACATGCACACACAGTGCGCTCATCTCAGGAAGGGAACGAACGAATGAATGAATGAGTGAGTGAGTGAGCGAATGATACACCCAGATACCACCACTGTCGCGATAGATGGCTAGCGGCTAGGCGTATGTTGTTGGTTAGTTAACAGACATTCATGAGATGATGCATTTTATATGCCACTGATAATAATCTACTGCTTCATGGCTTGTCCTGCAGGTGCATGGGGATTGAAACAGCACAATCATGAGGCGATAAACCCTAAACCGTAATATAAAAATAAACAGACCGACTCCATCACCACATGTTGGGCGCCGGCACACTGTTCTTCTACACCCTTCCCTCCTCCATGATCCAAGCAAAGGAGGGAGCCCCCATGCCCCCCGTCCTTTTCCCTGCTTTGTTGTTGCTACGTATGGGCATCAGCAACTTTCAGTTTTTGGTATGCATTAAACGCCGCTGCCCCCCTCCTGGAGCAGAGCAGAGCAGGGCCCCTCTCGTCTCTGTTCCTGGTGGCTTGCGTGTGTGTGCATCAGAGAGAAAGAGAGAGAGAGAGGCCTGCCGCCCAAGATCTCTCTTGATCAGTGCCGAGATCATCAATCAGGGGGGCCTGCCATCCAAGTGGGCATCTCCATTTTTCTTCCTCCTCGAGCTGGTTTCCGAGCCTGATAAAACCACCCTCCCCGGCCTCGCTCAACTGCTCCCCAGCTTCTTTCTCGCCTGCTTGGAAGTAGTACCAGAAAGTAGAAACAGAGGGGAAGCAGAGAGATCGCCTCAGGGTCGTCGTCACGAGCTGCAACCCGTCCGCATTGTAGCCGTGATATCAGGAAATGCTCTGGTTCCCATTTTAGGTCCGGCTCCATCTTCTTCCTCCTCTCGCTGATCATCTCCTCCGATGCTTGGAAAGCTCTGCTGCTTTTGCTGCCCCACTCGCCCTCTCTAGCTAGCCATCCCAGGTAGAAGCCTCTGCAGGGGAGTAGCCACTTGAGGTAGGACGGAGGGGTGGTTGGCGGTTCATAGGCCGTCGCCGTCGCCGGTGCTTTCTCTCTCCATGATTGTTTAAGGTTCGGCTACCAATCCCTACCTCCGGAGGGCTTCCTCGGCTGTTCCCACTTTGGTTCTTCAACTTGATTTCACTTCTTGTTTCTGCGATTATTGTCTCTTTGTGTGGTACGGCTTGGAATTAAAGATCTCCAGTGCTCTGGCTGTTGATTCTCATGTTGAATATTGAATGTTGAAAAAGAAAAAGCTCAAGGGAATGTTGAATGAGCAGTTGGATAAGCACAATTTCTTATGAGAGGCCACTGTAACTCATGCCCCTAGCCTTTCTCCATTTATTCTGGCGCTTTTCTTCCGCTGCCCCATTTTGAAATTTCAGGCAAACAACCCATTTTACTGTGTGCTTTAGCTGCGCTTTTTTTACTAGATCAGCTATGCTTTAGTAGATGGCTGCATTTTTGCGCACAGGCTAGCAAAATACTAGGTGGTGTCTTTGCCACAAAATAGGTGAACTTTTTCGTTCCTCCTATGGCCAGTGCTGTGCAATTTGGTGTGCATTTCAACCTGCTACAATGCGCACAGTAGCTTGCCTTGCATCTTCAACTTTGTGGAGGAACAATCTGTGAACTGTGTCCTCAGCAGCGTTCGTTGATGTCACCAATTATTTGGCTCACGTATCCTACAGCTGCTTTGCTTCAGGTCTTTTAAAATTACTAGTGTGTGCAAGATTTGGCCTTTGGCGACCACGGAGCTAGGCGCCTCAAGATGTCTAGCAATCCATCCTATCATCAGCAGCTGGGGTTGGATGCCATGAACACTTGCTTCTTCGGCGGCAGCAGCATGATCGGCTCCGAAGCACCGTTCTTCTACCCAGGCATGCCGCACGATGCGGGCTTCGGCTCCGGCGGCGCGGATGTGGCCGCGCATTTCATGGCCAGCAGCGCGATGGTCACTTCGCCGGCGAACCAGCTCGTCTGGCCCGCCGCTGCTCCTTCGCAGGACAGCCACCAAGCGAGCATGTCGACGGAGGAGATGAACGACGACGCCTACGCCGTCGCCGGCGAGAGCTGCAGCACCGTGCACTCCATGCTCCCTTCCGCCTCGGCAGACTTCTTTCAGTACGGGTCGGGAGTGGTCACCATCGCCCAGCCGTCGAAGATGGCCAAGCTCGTTGCTGGAGAGCCACACTGCGGCTGGCTCTACGATGGACCGAGCGCTGCCTCGACCCACCAGCCGTATTACCTGACGGCGTTCTCCGGCGGCAGCGACTTTCCGGACGCTGTCGCCGGCGCGGCGAGCGGCCTGTCGCTCAGGCTAGGTGCCCAGTCTTCCTCGGTCACCATGGCGAGCATGCCGGAGCAGTCCTCGGAGGTGAGCTGCTCCGGCCTGACCCACGTCAACAGCGAAGGCTTTGGCTACCAGCAGCCTCAGGCCGTGAGGGCTCACGCCGGCGCCGGCGCCGGCCTGTTCCATCTGCCTCCTTACGGCGATGTCGGTGCCGGCGACGACGAGCTGCGGCACGTGTACCCACAGATGTACTCGAGGCCTCCGCACTTCTCGCAGGTGCTGCCGCGGTCGGGATACGCGCACATTGCCCAGGAGCTGCTGAATGGGTTCGCCGGCTGCGTGCTGAAAGACCTGGCCGAGATGCCTGACGATTCAGTCAGCGGCATTGGCAGCGAGGCGAGCCTCCTGCTCTCGTCGAGCTGCTCGGCGAGGACGCCGTCGTCGGTGAGCTCCAACCAGCTGATGCTGCCCTCCGACGAGGGCTCAGCCGACGGCGGGAGGTGGATGGAGGCTCAGAGGGTGAGGAACGATCTCCTGAAACTGCTACAGCTGGTGAGCGAGCGAGCTCCTGAATTTCATCTCAACTTCAGAGTGTTATTACCAGAGTAAAAAGAAAAATCTCATGGTTGGAGCCTGTTGGGTGGATGCAGATGGACCAAAGGTGCAACCGGTGCTTCGACGACATCCAGACCACGGCGTCCAAGTTCAGCAGCGTGGTGGCGCACCCAGGCGGCGGCGGAGGCGGCGCCATCGCGCCGCCGCCGTTCGCGCAGCGCGCGATGTCCGCGGTGTACCGGAGGCTGAGGAAGCGGATCACGGGCCTGATCGTGGCGGTGGCGCAGAGGTCCGGCGGGGGCGGGGGCGGGGAGCCGTCGTCGCTGGCCGACAAGGAGCGGAGCTGGGAGTCGGCCTTCATCCAGAAGCACTGGGCGTTGCAGCAGCTCCGGCGCGGCGACCAGCAGTCCTGGCGGCCCCAGCGCGGCCTGCCGGAGAAGTCCGTCGCCGTGCTCAAAGCCTGGATGTTCGAGAACTTCCTCCGCCCGTAAGTTTCAGTCAAGGATAAACACTCCTGCTCCTGCCCTGGATAATGGCAATGATTCTTACTCTGAACTTGGTAGGATCTCAGTATTTCTGTCAACTGAATGAGCATGATATCTGTGTTTACCACTGGAAACTTGACGAGACGAGCAATCTGATGATGTCTCATGGCAGGTACCCGAAGGACCACGAGAAGGACATGCTGGCGGCGAGGAGCGGGCTGAGCAGGAGCCAGGTACCAATCTCAGGCTTTTCGGCACAAAGCTTACTTCCATTTTGCTAGAGAGAGCAGATCAAGCTTAAAACAAGAAAGAACACCGTAGACTGAAAATGTTGCTGCGTTGGCAGGTCTCCAACTGGTTCATCAACGCGCGCGTCCGGCTGTGGAAGCCGATGATCGAGGAGATGTACGAGGAGCTCAAGAGGAGCTCCGGGCGCGGCGGCGACGCTGAGCTTCCGAGCAGCAAAGACGTCGTCGGCTAGGAAAAGGGGACGGCCAAGGTTGGAACTGCACGAGTCCTCACTCATGGGCGCTGTCTCTCTGGCCATTGTTGATCATCTGGTCGCTATATCTATGTAGTAACCTGGAGTAGTTTTCTTGCATGTACATATAATTGCCACCTGGTGCCTGCGATTAAACGGAAACCTCTCGCATGATCGTTGATTGTTCATGGCGTCGAGAGGTTTGAAAGATTTCGAGTTGCCCGGCAGGGGAGTAGAAGCGCGCCGCTGTTGCTGTTACGGATTGGATCTTTTTTCTGCATCGCGCTGTTCCACGTTGCAATCGTGCCCTTGGTTTTGCTGACAACGGATCGCGCCGGCACATGAAATGTTCGGCGCACGTTTTGGCTTCATGTATGTATGCACCAAAGCAAGTTGCACACTTGGAAATGCTATCTACTCCGGAGTTCGTTTTCTTGAATTGATGGCAAACACATGCGTGCTTGGCTCTCAAATGAAAGATCCGAGCAGTTTTAGGTCTCTGTTTGTCCATGATTCAAAGCGTCAAAGATTCGAAAGTTGGAGACTTTTCTTTAAGAAAATGACCTGCAACTTTAATCGAACTTGACAAAGATTACAACTACAATGCTTTGGATCATTGATCCAATAAATTGCAAAGTAACTCTCATCAGTAAGAACGTACAAGGAAATTCTATCATCACAAAATGAATTCTATCATCAGCATTCTCCAGTTTAAGGAAGGATCCTTCCCCTTTCCATACTTAGGGCTTCCTCTCAATATGAACAAGCTCAAGATTGAGGATTTCAGTCCTATGTTACAAAGAATTGAAAGAAGAATAACTGAATGTTCCACTTTAATCTCTTATGATGAAAAACTGCAACTAATTAAGTCAGTGTTCTCCTCCCTTCCAACCTTCTTCATGAGCTGGATTTGAGGAAGTTGGAGAAGCCATGATTTCCTGGGAGACAGTCTGCAAACCTAAATCCCATGGAGGACTGGGAGTGATAGACATCCAACTACATAACAAAGCCCTGTTAACTAAGAACTTGCACAAGTTCTTCAACAAGCAGAATCTACCTTGGGTCAAACTGTCGTGGGAATCATATTACTCAACTGTTTCACCAAAGGATAGACCGGAGGGCTCTTTCTGGTGGAAAGCTCATCTGAAACTGGTACCTCTCTTCAAGGAAGTTGCACATTGTATAGTTGGCACTGGAGACACCACTCTGTTTTGGACAGACAAATGGCAACACAGAATCCTTGCTGGGCAATATCCTGAGCTAAACTATTTTGCAATCAATGATCAATGGTCAGTGGCCCATGTGAAACAATCGATTGATATCATGGAGCAGTTCCACACCCCACTCCCTGTCATTGCCTTCCATCAACTAAATGAACTAACACCAATTGGGAAACAACTTGGAAACACTGTTGATAAATGGACTTATGAGTGGAATTCTGGTATAATTTCTGTCAACAAGATGTATAAACATATGATGGGTCCTTCAGTGGCACACCACCTGTTCAAAGATTTATGGAAAGCAGCAAGAAGAATCAGGCATAAAATTTTCTTCTGGCTGTTACTATATGACACAATCAACTTCAAAAGCCTTCTCAAAAGAAAATTTTTTCTTGCTGCAGAGTTACAAGTGTGCACTCTGCCAAGAACAGGTTGAGGAAACAACTCTGCGCTTACTCTGGGACTGCCAGTTTGCACTCTCATGCTGGGACCTCATTGCCCCAAATAGACAGAGAGGAGTATCTGCTTTTGATGACATTATCTTCCTCAAGCAAGCCTTCCCACCACATATTGCCATGGATATTGTTATTTTGGGATGCAAGAACATATGGATGCAAAGGAATGGAAAGATCGTCAACAATGCCCTCCCAAGTCTGGACGCCTAGAAGCATGGCCTACATCAAGATCTGTCTCTAGTCAAGCATAGAACTAAAAGAAAGAACATTGCCTGCCTAGAGCAATGGATGAGCTCCCTCTTTTCATAGTTCTCATAAGATAACACATTTTTCATGTTAGAGAAAACATGAGTTGGGTAGTTGTTTGTGAACGTTTCCTTTAGCTGTTTGTACATATATTCTTTATTAATAAAAATTACCGTAGAACTATTGTTCTACGCTTTCGGGGTCAAAAAACGTACAAGGAAATTTTAGCTCAAGGAGGAATGTGCCTCCCTTCGTTTCCCCTCCGCGGACGTCCAGGCTGGAGCTGCCAACATCCTATGGTCTCGCGATGGGGACCCCGAAGCCCGCGCCAAACTCTCGTGCGTGCATGGACGGGCGTGGTGACTCCCATGGCATTGTGGCTGTGGAGCATGAGCATGCGGTCAACCTTGTCGTGTCGGCTTCAACTGCCACGGTCATGGAGCACACGACCTAGCAGGATGGGAGGCCATGCGATTGAATGACTACAAGTCATGGTGGCGATGGTGGCCTCCGTTGGATGCAACAACATGAGCGACCCCCCTGAGGCCCTGACCACCATGTCGATGCTCTAAGAGAATCAACAGCTGGACTTGCCAAATCCGACACTCTATACTCCTGCGGGGGCATCCGGACGCGTCCGCGGATAGTGACCAGGCCAAATAGGCACATTCACAGCCACATATCTCATATCCGGCACCCTATATCCATATAAAATCATGCGTATACCATCAAACAGACAAATCTGACAGGAAACGGACATATAAACTGATAGCAAGCAGACACAATTCACATATAAACATCACCATAAGTGAATAATAATTCAACCGTCCAACAAATTCTATCTAGATAGTACTATCAACTAATGGGGTTGTCCCCAAGTTTCACCACTTCCTCGCCAGCCCTTTGCCCTTCCGGTTGCCGACCCTGCTATATGAGTTCGTGGCAGGAGGTGGGTCATTAGAGGAGGAGGAGGAGGAGGAGGAGGAAGAGGAGATGACACTATAGCCCTTCAAGCGTTGGACGATGCGGTCCTCCTTCTGCTTGAGCTTGGCCACCCTTGCTGCCTCCGCCGCCACCCGCTCGGACTGCTCAATGCCAGGCTGGAGTGGCTTGGCGTTAATCCTCCGAAATCGCCGAGCGTCTGTCTCTGCCGTCGTAAGTATCCGGCGATACACCCGCTAGAGGAGATAGTCCTCATCGTTGGGCATCACAGGCGTCATGTGGCGTGGCGGGGGGACTGCGGGGCCGCACCAATCTGGTTTCCCCTCTCCCTTGCTCTCTACCTGTCACAACGGGCGGCGGGAACCTCCGATTCTGGAGTGCGCATTGTTGGGGATCGTAGCAGAAATTTAAAATTTTCTACGCATCACCAAGATCAATCTATGGAGTCATCTAGCAACGAGAGGGAGAGGAGTGCATCTACATACCCTTGTAGATCGCGAGCAGAAGCATTCAAGAGAACATGGTTGATGGAGTCGTACTCGTCGTGATCCAAATCACCGATGATCCTAGCGCCGAACGGACGGCACCTCCGCGTTCAACACACGTATGGAACAGAGATGTCTCCCGTGCCTTGATCCAGCAAGGAGGAGGGAGAGGTTGAGGAAGAGAGCTCCAACAGCAGCACGACGGCGTGGTGGTGATGGAGTGGCAGTTCTCCGGCAGGGCTTCGCCAAGCTCACGCGGAGGAGGAGAGGTGTTGGGGAGGGGAGGGGCTGCGCCTTGGATGTGGTGATGCAGCCCTCCCTTTGCCCCTCTATTTATAGGGGAAGGGGAAAGGGGGCCGGCCCCCTCTAGATGAGATCTAGAGGGGGGCGGCGGCCAAGGGGGAGGGGGCTTGCCCCCCAAGCCAGGGGGGCCTTTATGGTTTCCCCCAACCCTAGGCGCATGGGCCCTTGGGGGGTTGGCGCCCCAGCCCACTTGGGGCTGGTTCCCTTCCCCTTACAGCCCATAAGGCCCTCTGGGAGAGGTGGCCCCTCCCGGTGGACCCCCGGAACCCCTCCGGTGGCCCCGGTACAATACCAATATGCCCCCGAACCTTTCCGGTGACCGTATGACAACTTCCCACATATAAATCTTCACCTTCGGACCATTCCGGAACTCCTCGTGACGTCCGAGATCTCATCTGGGACTCCAAACAACATTCGGTAATCACATACAAGTCTTCCTAATAACCCTAGCATCATCGAACCTTAAGTGTGTAGACCCTACGGGTTTGAGAACCATGCAGACATGACCGACACAACTCTCCGGCCAATAACCAACAGCGGGATCTGGATACCCCTGTTGGCTCCCACATGTTCCACGATGATCTTATTGGATGAACCACGATGTCGAGGATTCAAGCAATCCCGTACACAATGCCCTTTATCAATCGATACGTTACTTGCCCGAGATTCGATCGTCGGTATCCCAATACCTCGTTCAATCTCGTTACCAGCAAGTCACTTTACTCGTTCCGTAATGCATGATCCCGTGACCAACTACTTAGTCACAATAAGCTCATTATGATGATGCATTACCGAGTGGGTCCAGAGATACCTCTCCGTCATACGGAGTGACAAATCCCAGTCTCGATTCGTGCCAACCCAACATACACTTTCGGAGATACCTGTAGTGCACCTTTATAGCCACCCAGCTACGTTGTGATGTTTGGTGCACCCAAAGCATTCCTACGGTATCTGGGAGTTGCACAATCTCATGGGCTAAGGAAATGATACTTGACATTAGAAAAGCTTTAGCAAACGAACTACACGATCTTGTGCTACGCTTAAGATTGGGTCTTGTCCATCACATCATTCTCCTAATGATGTGACCCCATTATCAATGACATCCAATGTCCATGGTCAGGAAACCATGACCATCTATTGATCAATGAGCTAGTCAACTAGAGGCTTAGTAGGGACATGTTGTGGTGTATGTATTCACACATGTATTACGGTTTCCAGTTAATACAATTATAGTATGAACAATAGACAATTATCATGAACAAGGAAATATAATAATAACCATTTTATTATTGCCTCTAGGGCATATTTCCAACAGTCTCCCACTTGCACTAGAGTCAATAATCTAGTTCACATCACTATGTGATTGTAATGAATCCAACACCCATGGGGTTTGTTCATATCTTGCTTGTGAGAGAGGTTTATTAGTCAATGGGTCTAAACCTTTCAGATCCATGTGTGCTTTGCAAATCTCTATGTCATCTTGTAGATGCAGCTACCACGCGCTACTTTGAGCTATTCCAAATAACTGCTCTACTATACGAATCCGGTTTACTACTCAGAGTCATCCGGATTAGTGTCAAAGTTTGCATCGACGTAACCCTTTACGATGAACTCTTTTACCACCTCCATAATCGAGAAAATTCCTTAGTCCACTAGTTACTAAGGATAAGTTTGACCGTTGTCATGTGATCCATTCCTGGATCACTCTTGTACCTCTTAACTAACTCATGGCAAGGCACACTTCAGGTGCGGTACACAACATAGCATACTGTAGAGTCTACGTCTAAAGCATAGGGGACGACCTTCATCCTTTCTCTCTCTTCTGCCGTGGTCAGGTCTTGAGTCTTACTCAATACTCGCACCTTGTAACACAGCCAAGAACTCCTTCTTTGCTGATCTATTTTGAACTCCTTCAAAATCTTGTCACGGTATGTATTCATTTGAAAGTACTATCAAGCGTTTTTTGATCTATCCTTATAGACCTTGATGCTCAATGTTCAAGTAGCTTAATCCAGGTTTTCCATTGAAAAACACTTTTCAAATAACCCTGCATGCTTTCCAGAAATTCTACATCATTTCTGATCAACAATATGTTAACAACATATACTCATCAAAAATTCTATAGTGCTCTCACTCACTTCTTTGGAAATACACGTTTCTCATAAACTTTGTACAAACCCAAAACTTTGATCACCTCATCAAAGCATACATTCCAATTCCGAGATGCTTACTCCAGTCCTTAGAATGATTGCTGGAGCTTTGCATACTTGTTAGCATCTTTCAGGATTGACAAAACCTTCTGGTTGTATCACATACAACCTTTCCTCAAGAAAGACGTCGAGGAAACAATGTTTTGACATCCTATCTGCAAGATTTCATAAATAATGCAGTAACTGCTAACATAATTCCAACAGACTCTTAGCATCGCTACGAGTGAGAAAGTCTCATCGTAGTCAACTCCTTGAACTTGTCGGGAAAACATCTTAATGACAAGTCGAGCTTTCTTAATGGTGACACTTACCATCATTGTCCGTCTTCCTTTTAAAATCCATCTTCACCCAACAGCCTTACGACCATTAAGTAGTTCTTCCAAAGTCTATACTTTGTTTTTATACATGGATCCTCTCTCAGATTTTATGGCCTCGAGCCATTCGTCGGAATCCGGGCCCACCATCGCTTCTCCATATCTCATAGGTTCATTGTTGTCTAGCAACATGACTTCCAAGACAGGATTAAGTACCACTTTGAAGTAGTACACATCCTTGTCGACCTATGAGGTTTGGTAGTGACTTGATCCGAAGTTTCATGATCACTATCATAAGCTTCCACTTCAATTGGTGTAGGTGCCACAGGAACAACTTCCTGTGCCCTGCTACATACTAGTTGAAGTGACGGTTCAACAACCTCATCAAGTCTCCACCATCCTCCCACTCAATTCTTTCGAGAGAAACTTTTCCTAGAGAAAGGACCCGTTTCTAGAAACAATCACTTTTGCTTTCGGATCTGAAATAGGAGGTATACCCAACTATTTCTGGGTATTCTATGAAGATGCATTTATCTGCTTTTGGTTCGAGCTTATCAGCCTGAAACTTTTTCACATAAGCGTCGCAGCCCCAAACTTTTAAGAAACGACAGCTTAGGTTTCTCTAAACCATAGTTCATACGGCGTCGTCTCAACAGAATTGTGTGGTGCCCTATTTAAAGAATGAGGTTGTCTCTAATGCCTAACCCATAAACGATAGTGGTAATTCGATAAGAGACATCATGGTATGCACCATATCCAATAGGGTGCGGTTATGATGTTCGGGCACACCATCACACTATGGTGTTCCAGGTGGTATTAGTTGTAAAACAATTTCCACAATGTCTTAATTGTGTGCCAAACTCGTAACTTAGATATTCATCTCTATGATCATATCATAGACATTTTATCATCTTGTCACGACGATCTTCAACTTCACTCTGAAATTACTTGAACCTTTCAATAATTCAGACTTGTGTTTCATCAAGTAAATATACTCAGCATCTACTCAAATCATCTGTGAAGTAAGAATATAACGATATCCACTGCGTGCCTCAGCACTCATTGTACTGAACACATCAAAATGTATTACTTCCAACAAGTTGCTTTCTTGTTCCATCTTACTGAAAACGAGCCCTTTCAGTCATCTTGCCCATGTGGAATGATTTGCATGTCTCAAGTGATTCAAAATCAAGTGAGTCCAAATGATCCATCTGCATGGAGTTTCTTCATGCATATCTACCAATAGACATGGTTCGCATGTCTCAATCTTTTCAAAAATGAGTGAGTCCAAAGATCCATCAACATGGAGCTTCTTCATGCGTTTTATACCAACATGACTCAAATGGCAGTGCCACAAGTATGTGGTACTATCATTACTATCTTACATCTTTTGGCATGAACATGTGTATCACTACGATCGAGATTCAATAAACCATTCATTTTTCTGGTGCAAGACCATTGAAGGTATTATTCAAATAAACAGAGTAACCATTATTCTCCTTAAATGAATAACCGTATTGCGATAAACATAATCCAATCATGTCTATGCTCAATGGAAACACCAAATAACAATTATTTAGGTTTAACACCAATCTCGATGGTAGAGGGAGCGTGCGATGTTTGATCACATCAACCTTAGAAACACTTCCAACATATCGTCATCTCACCTTTAGCTAGTCTCTTTAGCCTTTTATTTCGAGTTACTAACACTTAGCAACCGAACGGGTATTTATTACCCTGGTGCTACTAGGAGTACTAGTAAAGTACACAATAATATAACGTATATTCAAAATACTTTTGTCGACCTTGCCAGCCTTCTCATCTATCAAGTATCTAGGGTAGTTCTGCTTCAGTGACCGTTCCCCTCATTATAGAAGCACTTAGTCTTGGGTTTGGTTCAACCTTGGGTTTCTTCACTAGAGCAGCAACTAATTTGCCGTCTCATGAAGTATCCCTTCTTTCCCTTGCCCTTCTTGAAACTAGTGGTTTAACCATCAACAATTGATGCTCCTACTTGATTTCTACTTTCGCGATGTCAAACATCACGAGTTGCTCAAGGATCATCATGTCTATCCATGATATGTTATAGTTCATCACGAAGCTCCAATAGCTTGGTGGCAGTGACTATGGAGAACCATCACTATCTCATCTGGAAGATTAACTCCCACTCGATTTAAGCGATTGTAGTACTCAGATAATCTGAGCACATGCTCAACGATTGAGCTTTTCTCCCTTAGTTTGCAGGCTTAAGAAACTTGTCAGAGGTCTCATACCTCTTGACGTGGGCACTAGTCTGAAATTCAAATTTCAGTCTTTGGAACATCTCATATGTTCTGCGACGTTTCAAAAACGTCTTTGGTGCCACAATTCTAAACCGTTAGTATTACGCACTGAACTATCACATAGTAATCAAAACGTGTATGTCAGATGTTTCCCAACATCTACAGATGATGCTCGAGGTTCAACACACTGAGCGGTGCATTAAGGACATAACCCTTCTGTGCAGCAATGAGGACAATCCTCAGTTCATGGACCCAGTCCGCATAATTGCTATTGTCAACTCTGAACTAAATTTTCTCTATGAACATATCTAAAATAGTAGAACCAAAGCGTGAGCTACGACATAATTTGCAAAGACCTTTTGACTATGTTCATGATAATTAAGTTCATCTAATCAAATTATTCAATGAACTCCCACTTAGATAGACATCCCTCTAGTCATCTAAGTGATACATGATCCGAGTCAACTAGGCCATGTCCGATCATCACGTGAGACGGACTAGTCATCATCGGTGAACATCTTCATGTTGATCGTATCCACTATACGACTCATGTTCGACCTTTCGGTCTTCCGTGTTCCGAGGCCATGTCTGTACATGCTAGGCTCATCAAGTTAACCTAAGTGTATTGCGTGTGTAAATCTGGCTTACACCCGTTGTATGCGAACGTTAGAACCTATCACACCCGATCATCACGTGGTGCTTCGGAACAACGGACCTTAGCAATGGTGCACAGTTAGGGGGAACACAATTCTTGATATTTTAATGAGGGATCATCTTATTTATGCTACCGTCGTTCTAAGCAAATAATATGTAAAAACATGACAAACATCACATGCAAATCATAAAGTGACATGATATGGCCAATATCATCTTGCGCCTTTGATCTCCATCTTTGAGGCGCGGCATGAACACCATCTTCACCGGCATGACACCATGATCTCCATCATCATGATCTCCATCATCGTCTCTTCATGAAGTTGCCTCGCCAACTATTACTTCTACTACTATGGCTAACAGTTAGCAATAAAGTAAAGTAATTACATGGCGTTTTCATTGACACACAGGTCATAAATAAATTAAGACAACTCCTATGGCTCCTGCCGGTTGTCATACTCATCGACATGCAAGTCGTGATTCCTATTACAAGAACATGATCAATCTCATACGTCACATATATCATTCATCACATCCTTTTGGCCATATCACATCACATAGCAAACCCTGCAAAAACAAGTTAGACGTCCTCTAATTGTTGTTGCATGTTTTACGTGGCTTCTATGGGTTTCTAGCAAGAACGTTTCTTACCTACGCAAAACCACAACGGTGATGTGCCAATTGCCATTTACCCTTCATAAGGACCCTTTTCATCGAATCCGATCCGACTAAAGTGGGAGAGACAGACACCCGCCAGCCACCTTATGCATCAAGTGCATGTCAGTCGGTGGAACCAGTCTCACGTAAGCGTACGTGTAAGGTCGGTCCGGACCGCTTCATCCCACAATGCCGCCGGATCAAGATAAGACTAGTAACGGTAAGCAAATTGAACAAATCATCGCCTACAACTGCTTTGTGTTCTACTCGTGCATAGAATCTACGCATAGACCTAGCTCATGATGCCACTGTTGGGGATTGTACCAGAAATTTAAAATTTTCTACACATCACCAAGATCAATCTATGGAGTCATCTCGCAACGAGAGGGAGAGGAGTGCATCTACATACCCTTGTAGATCGCGAGCGGAAACGTTCAAGAGAACGGGGTTGATGGAGTCGTACTCGTCGTGATCCAAATCACTAATGATCCTAGCGCCGAACGGACGGCACCTCCGCGTTCAACACACGTATGGAACGGAGACGTCTCCCGTGCCTTGATCCAGCAAGGAGGAGGGAGAGGTTGAGGAAGAGAGCTCCAACAGCAGCACGACGGCGTGGTGGTGATGGAGTGGCAGTTCTTCGACAGGGCTTTGCCAAGTTCACGCGGAGGAGGAGAGGTGTTGGGGAGGGGAGGGGCTGCGCCTTGGATGTGGTGATGCATCCCTCCCTTTTCCCCTCTATTTATAGGGGAAGGGGAAAGGGTGCCATCCCCCTCTAGATGAGATCTAGAGGGGGGCGGCGACCAAGGGGGAGGGGGCTTGCCCCCCAAGCCAGGGGGGCCTTTATGGTTTCCCCCAACCCTAGGCGCATGGGCCCTTGGGGGGTTGGCACCCCAGCCCACTTGGGGCTGGTTCCCTTCCCCTTACAGCCCATAAGGCCCTCTGGGAGAGGTGGCCCCTCCCGGTGGACCCTCGGAACCCCTCCGGTGGCCCCGGTACAATACCGATATGCCCCCGAACCTTTCCGGTGACCGTATGACAACTTCCCACATATAAATCTTCACCTCCGGACTATTCCGGAACTCCTCGTGACGTCTGGGATCTCATTCGGGACTCCGAACAACATTCGGTAATCACATACAAGTCTTCCTAATAATCCTAGCGTCATCGAACCTTAAGTGTGTAGACCCTACGGGTTCGGGAACCATGTAGACATGACCGAGACAACTCTCCGGCCAATAACCAACAGCGGGATCTGGATCCCCATGTTGGCTCTCACATGTTCCACGATGATCTCATCGGATGAACCATGATGTCGAGGATTCAAGCAATCTCGTACACAATTCCCTTTGTCAATCGGTATGTTACTTGCCCGAGATTCGATCGACGGTATCCCAATACCTCGTTCAATCTTGTTACCAGCAAGTCACTTTACTCGTTCTGTAATGCATGATCCCGTGACCAACTACTTAGTCACAATGAGCTCATTATGATGATGCATTACCGAGTGGGCCCAGAGATACCTCTCTGTCATACGGAGTGACAAATCCTAGTCTCGATTCGTGCCAACCCAAAAACACTTTCGGAGATACCTGTAGTGCACCTTTATAGCCACCCAGTTATGTTGTGACGTTTGGTGCACCCAAAGCATTCCTACGGTATCCGGGAGTTGCACAATCTCATGGTCTAAGGAAATGATACTTGACATTAGAAAAGCTTTAGCAAATGAACTACACGATCTTGTGCTACACTTAAGATTGGGTCTTGTCCATCACATCATTCTCCTAATGATGTGATCCCGTTATCAATGACATCCAATGTCCATGGTCAGGAAACCATGACCATCTATTGATCAATGAGCTAGTCAACTAGAGGCTTAGTAGGGACATGTTGTGGTGTATGTATTCACACATGTATTACGGTTTCCAGTTAATACAATTATAGCATGAACAATAGACAATTATCATGAACAAGGAAATATAATAATAACCATTTTATTATTACCTCTAGGGCATATTTCCAACACGCATCCGCGGCTTCGGCGGAGTGGGAACTAGAACCCACCGATACCTACGCGGAGCAGCGGACAGAGGGGGAGGAGGTCGACGGAGGAGCTATGTCGCTTGAGCTGACATCGAAGATCCATTTGGGGGAGGGAAGGGCCAGCTCTGGTGTCGGCATTGCCAGCGTGGGGGACGGGCGATGTCGCACCAGAACCAAAGCTACTACCAATGTCCACCTGTGAGTGCTGCAGCGTGATGCGGCGGGCAAGCTCGTCCTTGTGTATGGCAGCATCGGGGAGGAAAGCATCCCAATTGTCATCGTCGGAGCCATCGGATTGGCTGCCGGTGTTGGACATGGTCGCCGAAGATCAGGAGTTGATGGATTGGAGAAAGGGGAGCGAAGCGAGGCAGAGTGAAGTGAGGCTAGGGTTCGATCCAGATGGGGTCTTTGTGGGCCACAGTGGGCCGCGCGAACATGCCAAACGCACTCGGGTGTGCCCGGGCCGCCTCATGTCTGCCCTACATTTTGGCTGGATATGAGGGGTGTCGATCGGCCCGGGTGTTTGAGGCCGGTTTGAGGCGCTCGGGTGGGTTGGTATTTTTTGACCGGTCAATTGCCTAGCTGTCCACTCGGGCATATGAAGGTGGTTTCGGGCGCCCGGCTATAGATGCTTTAAGGTGCGAAGAATTCTCACCAACATACTAGTGCCTTCTGGGCCTAGCGTGGTCCGTCCAAAAATACTTGTCGAAAAATGGATTAAAATGGATGTATGTAGAACTAAAATATGTCGAGATACATTTTCAACAAGTGTTTCCGAACAGAGGGAGTATTAACAAGTGCAGCTATTGAAAGATCCGGCATGAAGATGACCATTTCATGTCCGGGATGGAAATCCTTTTTCTGGCTTTTATTGGTTGGGCTAAGCAGTGATGAATTTGCGTGGTTGGGCTGGCCACATTTGCCTAATATGTCCTTATATGACGCGTCTGAACACTGTCGGACAATGCAAATTTTTTGACGTCCACAACAATAGTCCACATATGCTCGAACCGAATCCATACAATGCATGCAACCACGTAAACAACACAACATAGATCAACATCCAACGAGAAATTTAGGGCATAGATCATCGGAAAATTTGAATCCAACCAAAAAGACATTGTTCACCGGATTATACTACAAACAAAAAACATAATGTAGGATCGAAAGTATGTCTAGAGGGTGGTGATTAGACTACTTGACCAAATAAAAATCTAGCATTTCCCCAATTTTAAGTCTTGGCAGATTTTAGCAACTTAGCACAAGTCAAGCAATCAACCTACACATGCAAGTCTAAGAGTATAGCAGTGGAATATAAAAACATTTCACATGAAGGTAAAGGGAGGAGTTTGGAGGGAGCAAACACAATGTAGACATGGAGATTTTTAGCATGGTTCCGATAGGTGGTGCTATCGTACATCCACGTTGATGGAGACTTCAACCCATGAAGGGTAACGGCTGCGCGAGTCCACAGAGGGCTCCATCCATGAAGGGTCCATGAAGAAGCAACATTATCTATCCCACCATGGCCATTGCCCATGAAGGACTTGCCTCACTAGGGTATATCTTCACGAAGTAGGCAATCTCCTTTCCTGTACAAACTCCTTGGTTCAACTCCACAATCTTGTCGGAGGCTCCCAAGTGACACCTAACCAATCTAGGAGACACCACTCTCCAAAAGGTAATAGATGGTGTGTTGATGATGAACTCCTTACTCTTGTGCTTCAAATGATAGTCTCCCCAACACTCAACTCTCTCTCACAGATTTGGATTGGGTGGAAAGATGATTTGAGTGGAAAGCAACTTGGGGAAGGCTAGGGATCGATATTCTTGTGGTTGGAATGAAATATCTTGGTCTCAACACATGAGTAGGTGATTATCTCTCAGAAAATGTATACTAGAAGTGTAGGCATGTTCTGATGGCTTTCTCCACGAATGAAGAGTGGGTGGAGGGGTATATATAGCCTCCACACAAAATCTAACCGTTACACACAATTTACCAAACTCGGTGGGACCGAATCATAAAACTCGGTCGGACCAATTCAGTTCAAAATGTGAACGTTAGGATTTTCGGTGCGACCGACATGTCAACTCGGTGGGATCGATTTCATTAGGGTTAGGGCATAACGTAATCTCGCTGAGACCGATCACATAAACTCGGTGAGACCGATTTTTGTAATAGGCAAACAAAGAGTTGGTCACGCAAACTCGGTGGGACCGTATCGCTCATTTCGGTGAGACCGAAACATTACGAAAGGGAAACGGAGAGTTTGCATTGCGAACTCAGTGGGACAGATCGCTCATCTCGGTTAGACCGAAATGTTACGAAGGGAAACAGAGAGTTTGCAATCCCATGTCGGTGAGACCGAGATCCCTATCGGTGAGACCGAATTGATTAGGGTTTCTGGCAATGGCTATGTCAAATGAACTCGGTGGCGCCGGATAGATCAAATCGGTGGGGCCGAGTTTGACTTTTGGTTTGGGAAATATGTGGATATGAGAAAGTGGTTGAGGGCTTTTGGAGCATATCACTAAGCATTTTGAGCAAGCCAGCCATTAAGCAACACATCATCCCCTTTTCATAGTATTGGCTTTCTTATCGACTCAATGTGATCTTGAATCACTAAAATGAAAAAGGTAGACTCTTGAGCTTGAGCCAATGTGTGTCCTTAGAATTTTGAGGGGTCCACATTCCTAGTCCATGCCATGCCAATCTTTGAACTTTCTGAAATGGTCATCTTGAAAGATCATTAATTCAATGAGATATATGTTGTTAGGAATTACCGAAACCACCCAGGGATAGTTGCACTTTCACATAAACAACACGGAGAGGGCAAGATCACCACTTCTTGGGGGCCTTGCCCTTGAAGTCAGCTCTGCGGCGGTCCATCTCCAATGTGTACGGGTCCGCGTCTGATGCGGGAGGAGAATCGTCGTCATTGTCGTCACCGTCCGAGCTGATGGTGCCTCTCTCCGACACGGAGGAGATGTAGCCCGACGGTGGGAGGATGGCGCGGCTCTCCTCCCGAGCATGGCATGCCGCCTTCGCCTTTGCGCTCTCCTACACCCTTGCATGGCGCTCTGAAGCCTCAAGCCCGAGGTGGAGCGCCTTTGTGTTCTTGCACTAGAGGCGCCTCGCTTCGGTCTCTGCAGTGACGTGCGAGCGCCGCGTCACCTCCTGGAGGAGCACCTCCTTCGGATCCATGGGCACAGAGCATGCGCGCTGCCGGGAGGGGGCGAGCTCGTCCGCGGCCGCTGCCACTCGCTTCGGTCAGCATTCGCCTCCACTCCGGCATGCGCACGGGAGAAGCGAGCAAGAGCACCGAGCACTGCCTGTGCGGTGCTAGGGCTAGAGGGGATGGAGAGGTGGCCGCCATGCTCCTGATCTGGAGCAGGCAGAGTGGGATGGGCGAGCACGGTTCGCATTTCCATGGCATGGGCCGAAGGAACTTGCGGCGGACATCACTATGCTCGAGCTCCCGCCGATGTCCAGCCGCGACTGCTCAATGGCGATGCGGAGCGCGAGCTCCTTGTCGTCGGGCGCATTGCTGCCGAAGCTAGACTCCTCCTTCACGAGGTCATCCCAATCCATGGAATTGGTCTCGCTACTGGACTCGTCGCCGGACTTGGCCATGGTGGAGGAGGCGAAGAGATTTGGCAGAGAAGTGGAGAAAATGGAGAGCGGATAGGGCGAGTGGACTGTGAGAGTGACTAGGATAAGTCAACGGGTGGGTTTTTGTTGGGACGGTGGTGGGGGCGGTGCGGGCCATAGCGAGCCAGTGGCGGGAGTGCCCGAGCGCGTCCGGGCTCCCCATATCCGCCATAGATTTGGCTGGATATGGGGAGTGTCGGTCATTCCGAGCATTTGGGTTGGCTTGGGTAGTCTGGATCGGTGGCTGAACTCGTCCGAGCACTGGCCGAGTAGCACGTCCGGACGTTTAGGGCGGTCATGAGGAGTTCAGTTGTAGATGCCCTTAAGCAAGAGTCTATCGCTAACCTTTGTTTCCTTTTTTAGGGTAAACATGGCTGCTATATTGAAGGTAAATGTTTCCTCCCGACCAGCAATGGGAGCACGACGGGGCCACGCGTCCTCAACCTGTTGAGTCCAGCCGCACTGCTTTGCTTTTTATTCTCTTTCCCTTATCCCATCCGCTGCTAGTGCCTTCTTCCTCCTCTCAAAAGTGCATCTTAGCTGATAAAGCATCCAACACCATGGCCATGGCCGAGCTGCCATGCTTTACTTCTAGCTCAATGCACCACACCCAGGGACATATCAGGGGGCCACAGGAGCTGCAACCGGTGGTTGGCGGAGCTGCAACCGTTTGTTGGTCGAGATGCATCCGACGATGCCGCCCGATGACGACTAGAATCGTGTAGCACAGGAGCTGCATACAGTCGCGAGGATGGCTGCAATCAGCCGCACCCCTCGATAACGGAGTTGCAACCGTGTGCATCGGAGCTGCAACCGACGTTTGGGGGAGCTTCAAGGTTGGATGTTCAGATGCGGTTTTTTGCTATAACCGGAGATAGTTATTGCTGGAATGGGGGTAAATTTCTGCTACAAAACATGTTTTTTACCTGAGATTCCTAGTTGCTCAGTTTTGGTTTTTGCTAGAACAGGTGTAAATTTTTTGCTTCAAACAATTTAACTGAATTCCCAGTGCTCGGGTTGTTTTGCTGGAACCGGAGTTAATTTTTGCTGGAACCGGTTTTTGATTTTGCTTCAACTGTCTTTATGGGCTGAGTTTTGGTTTTTGCTGGAAGAAGGTGGTGCAGGTCAACGACGGCGGCGAGCCGAAGATGGTGACGCCGTGCTGTGATGGGTTGCGTGATTTGACGGACAGACTTTTGGGCAGAGCTGCATATGGCAAGACTGGTGATGGAACGGCGACGAGATGTGGAGGGCCCGCAACGACTGCTACTTCAAGCTGCAGAGAGAAGCGACAAGCTGCGACTGGTGGTAATGGCAGCGGCCGTGGAGGGGCGCGACGAGCTAGCTATGGCGGCTGTGGAGGGGCGTGATGAGCTAGCTGCGGCGGCCGTGGAGGGGCCATGGAGAGGTGTGGGGGGATTTTAATCACATGCAGGAGGAAGGAAAGAGGAAACAAATTGTGTGGCCCAAGTTGCTCCACTCGAATGGCTGCTAGGTCGGCGCATAGTACCGCCCTTTATTGAATGACAATAGTTGGTACACTTATTGAGTCTACTGTTAACCGGTAGACATCCTTGACAGCACTGGAATCTAGATGGGCCGAGCCATTTAATTTTTTCATGGACTTTTCTTATTTGGCTTTTATTTTCATTTTAAGTTTCCTTTTTCGTTTTTATTTCAAATTAACAAACTTTCCCAAATTTGTGAACTTTACTCAAATTAAAAACTTTAAATGTGAACTTTTCATTTGGAATCCATGAACTTTCTCTCAAATTCATGATTTTTCCCAAGTTTTGTGAAGTTTTATCAATTACAAACTTTTTCAAAGAATTTGTGAACAATTTTTTCATGTTCGTGAACTTTTTGAAATTTGCATTTTTTTCCAAATTTTATGAACGCTTCAAATTTGTTGATTTTTTTCTATAAAAACTAAAGTTGTTAATTTTGTTGTGAACTTTTCCTTTTATAAAAAGTCAACGGTCAAGGTGGCAGGTCCACTAGTCAACCAAAGTTTTTTTTGAAACTCGTCTGGACTGGTCCATACAGTAATGTGCACGAGCGGCAGTTAGCAAAGGCGCCAATAAGAAAGCTCCTGTCTTACGGAGAACTATATCTCGCGTTGTGCGAGATGGAAGGTACTCCTGCTGAAGCTTTTTACCCCGTACTGAAGCTACTGGCCGGCCTGTTTTTTTTTCCTTCGCTGAGTTCGTTCGATCGAGTGAGTTCGCTGGTTCGCTCGCCTCGCTCTGGTTTTTTCTTTCTCGTTTTATTTTTCTGTTTTCTTTGTTTCTTCACTTTTTTGGGTTTTTTTGTTGGTTTTCTTTGCTGGTTGTTTTTGGTTTACTTCAGAGGTTCTACACTTTGTTTTTTTCATATTCCTTTGTTTTTTCCTTGATTTTCTTTATTTCTTCATCAGTTTTATTTTATTTTTAGTTTTTCTTCGATACCCTATGATTTTCATTGTTTTTTCCATCATTTTTCTTCATTATACTTTTGTTCACTTTTTTAACAGTTTTCTTTCTTTTTTTCGTTTAGTTGGGTTTCTTTTATTTGCTTTCCTTCATTTTTATTTTGTTTCTCCTAGGTTTTCTCAGTATACAATGTATCCTTCCGTCGCATAACATAAGACTTTTTTTGACACTACATTAGTCAAAAAATGTCTTACATTATGGTACGGAGGGAGTACATTTTTAGTGTCGTAGGAAACATTTTTTTCATACATATTGAACATTTTTCAAATACAAGATCTGTACTTTTCTCAAATACATGTTTTTGAACACTTTTTTGAACACTTTTCCAAATACACGGTCAACATTTTTTTCTGTACACATTTAACCTTTTTCAAATGCTTGAATAACAATTTTGAAATACAAGATTAACATTTTTTTGGATGCATGGTCAACATTTTTTATATACACTCTTTAAGTTTCAAATGCTTGATTAATACTTTTCTAATACATGGTCAACAGTTTTTCTATGCACATTTTAACATTTTCCGAATGCTATATCAATATTTTTCAAATGCAAGATTGTTTTTTAATGCATAATCAACATTTTATTCTATACACATTTTACATTTTTTGAATGCTTGATTAACATTTTTAAAATAAGTGTTCATTTTTTTAAATGCTTGATTAACATTTCACATACACGAGCAAAAGATTTCATCATTTATTAATACATGGTCAGCATTTTTTCTATACACATTCAACATTTTCAAACACTCAATTAACAGTTTTCAAATACTTGTTTAACATTTTTCCAAATGCTTGATTAACATATTTTAAATACATGGTCAACATTTTTCACACACAGTGTATATTTTTTGTATACATTTTCATATACTTGATCAGCATTTTTTCTATACAGATATTTTTACAATGCATAATTAATAATTTTCTTTAAACATTACGAAAAGTATATTTTCGAGTATATATGTATATAATTTTTTGAAGTAAACAAAAGTAAAAGAAAATCAAAAAAAGAAGAACATGAAAGGTCAAACAAACAAAAAAAGAGGCAGTGGCTTCACGCGAAGTGCGCCGACCATTTAAGCCGACGCCTTCAGCAAGAGCTGACTCTGTCTCGCTGCAAGCGAGATATAGTCATGGGAGCTCCTATTTGACGCTGTAGGCGCCAGAAAACTGACTTGGTGCAATCTAGCGATCCTTATTGGGCCACGGTTCACTACTCCTCCGCTCCTTCTTTTCTTCCGTCCGATCATATAGTACTTCAAAACAAAAATTACTCTACATAGAAAAAATATTGAAATTGCTCATCGAATTTGAAAAAAAATCATGAATTTGAAAAAGTTCATTCAAATTTGTGAAAAATCATTGGGGTTGATTTGTTTCTATCGAATTTGAGAAAAGTTCATCGTTTTTTTAAAAAAGTTCATAGAATTTGAAAAAAATCAGTGGTTTTGAAAAAAGTTTATTGCATTTGAAAAATATTATTATTTTTAAAAAAACTTCATTGAATTTGGACAGAGTTCATTGAATTAGGAAAACTTTCATCAAATTTGAGAAAAAAATCATTGATATTGAAAGAAAAATCATTGTAAATTTGAAAAACAATGTGAAATTGAAAAAGTTCACATATTTAGCAAAAAACTAAAAAGAAAAGAAAAAAGCAAAAAAGGAGAGAATCAAGAAGAAAGAAGAAAAGAATGAAAAAGAGGTAATTAAATCACATGCTTTGAATCAGGAAGTCCAAGGTTCGAGTCCCCGAGCACACTCATAGTTGCCTTTTTTACTCCTTAAAATCAAAAAAGCACATGGGCCGGTCCAGCTCGCAACAGAGGATGTGCACTTCACGTGCCCGTTTTTAGCCTGAAGCACCTCAAGCAGTGCTTTTCTATTCAAGACAACCTAGTCAACACCTTTTGCGCCACTTCTCTCGTTCGTGGCGCTTATGCGCAAGTCTCCGATCTATTCATCTTCAATCACGGTAGTACAACGAACATTAGAAATAATAAAAATTACATCCAGATTCGTAGACCACCTAGCGACGATTACAAGCACTGAAGCGAGCCGAAAGCGCGCCGCTGTCATCGCCCCTTCCTCGCCGGAGCCGGACAATCTTTGTTGTAGTAGACAGTCGGGAAGTCGTCGTGCTAAGGCCCCGTAGAACCAACGCACCAGAACAACAACCGACGCCGATAAAGAGTGTAGATAAGAAGGATCCAACCTAAAGACACACGAACAAAGACGAACGACGAACAGATCCGAGCAAATCCACCATAGACAGATCCACTGGAGACACACCTCCACACGCCCACCGACGATGCTAGACGCATCACCGGAACAGGGACTAAACAGGGAGACCTTTATTCCATCTTCAGGGAATCGCCGCTGTCTCGCCTTCCTGAGTAGGACACAAACCCTAACAAATCTATAAAAAAAAAATCTAAAAACGGAGCCCTCCCACTGGCAAGGGCCGAGATCCACTCCGTCCCCATGGCCCTAAGGCCATGCTAGACGGGGCGGACCGACGCCGGGCCGGCGGGAGGCAGGTCACTCGATGATGGGTTGACTGATCATCCTTTGAGCAATCACGCTTTGACCAGTCAAACCATTGACCCTTGACTATTGGACTTCTGTAAGAAAAATGAAAATGAAAAAATTCATAGGAAAATCAAAGAAGATTATATTTGAAAAGTTTATAGATTTGCAAAAATATGGTTCATGGAGAAAACGAAAAAGGTTCAAAATTTTCGAAAATATCATGAATTTGAGAAAATCGTTGATTATGAAAAATAAATTCATTAAATCTGAAAAAAGTTCATCAAATTTTCCAAAAAATAAAAAATAGAAAAATACAGTTCATCAATTTTGAAAAAACTTCAAAAATTTAAAAATAAATCATTAGTTTTTGAAAAAATTCAGTGCTTTGATTTTTTATCAATTTTGATGAAATTTTTTATCGTTTTAAAAAAAATGATTTTTAGAAATTCAGACATTTAAGGAAATAAAAAAGGAAAACAAAAGACAAATAAGAAATAAAGGGAAGAATAAAAATTGGATAAGAACCGGTAAGGAGACTGTCCAGCGAACCGAGAGAAACGCGGTTCGGAGAAAGAACAAAAGGATATAAAGAAGTAACTGATCATTAGTCTTATATTGTCCCAGCGATTGGTGCTCTTCCGTTTGAACATACAGGTCCAGGGTTCGAATCTCTCTCCATCACCTTCAACGCCTAGGTTCCCAAATTCTTATTAGTGCAGCTGCATTAATTGGGCTACCCGAAAGCACGCGCTATGCGACAAAAAACTCACATAACACACGGACGAGCAAACCTGCCATAAAGGATAATTAGCATCTCATGTTATCATTACACTATAAAAAAGAAAGTATATGGTCATCATCCTTCGAATGCTCCCTACTTTGCATAAATTGACTTTACGAAAGGAAAAGTAAGTGCATTTGTTTTGGTTTTATAAAATTTAAAAAGCCATTACTTTTGGTGCGAGTATCCGAATTTATATTCGTTTTCACTATTGGATTTCTCGCGACGAGTTCTTCAAAACTAGATTTCATATGGGTATGTTTCGACAAACTTTTTTTAGAGCAACTTTGAGTGCCGAAGAGGCAAATTTAGTGCTATAGAAAATTAACTTCTTCTTAGTTTGCCTACTATGATTGCCCATCAATTAGAAGTCTTAAAAGTTGGCTCCCATGACTATCATGTTCGCTAAATTCACATATAAGTTGTGATGGAAAACGCAATATTTCAAAAAAAGATTCTACGATCATGCAAGATCTATCTAGGAGATGCATAGCAACGAGAGGGGAGAGTGTGTCAAAGTACCCTCATAGATCGAAAGCGGAAGCGTTTAGTAACGCGGTTGATATAGTTGAACCTCTTCGCGATCCAACCGATCCTAGCACCGAACGTACGACACCTCCGTCTTCAGCACACCTTCAACTCGATGACGTCCCTCGAGCTCTTGATCCAGTTGAGGACGAGGGAGAGTTTCGTCAGCACGACGGCGTGTTGACGGTGATGATGAAGTTACCGACGTAGGGTTTCGCCTAAGCACTACGACGATATGACCGAGGTGTATAACTGTGGAGGGGGCACCGCACACGGCTAAGAGAAGACTTGGTGTGTCTTTGGGGTGCCCCCCTCCCACGTATATAAAGGAGGGGGTAAGAGAAGGCCAGCCCAAAGGGGGGTGCGCCATAGGGGGAGTCCTACTTGGACTCCCAGTCCAAGTAGGATTCGCGCCCCCCCATTCCTATTCCAACTAGGAGGAGGAGGGAAGAAGGAAGAGGAGAGAAGGAAGGAGGGGGGGTGCCGCCCCCACCCCTTGCCCAATTCGGATTGGCAATGGGGGCGCGCGCCACCTCCTGGCCGGCCCCCTCTCTTCTCCACTAAGGCCAATGTTGGCCCATTAACTTCCCGAGGGGGTGGGGTTCCAATAACCCCCGGTACTCCGAAATTTATCTGAAACTTTCCGAAACCATTCCGGTGTCCGAATGCAACCTTCCAATATATGAATCTTTACCTCTCAACCATTTTGAGACTCATCGTCAAGTCCGTGATATCATCTGGGATTCCGAACAATCTTCGGTCATCAAAACACATAACTCATAATACAAATCGTCATCGAATGTTAAGCGTGTGGACCCTACGGGTTCGAGAACTATGTAGACATGACCGAGACACATCTTCGATCAATAACCAATAGACGAACCTGGATGCTCATATTGGCTCCTACATATTCTACGAAGATCTTTATCGGTCAAACCGCATAACAAAATACGTTGTTCCCTTTGTCATCGGTATGTTACTTGCCCGAGATTCGATCGTCGGTATCATCATACCTAATTCAATCTCGTCACTGGCAAGTATCTTTACTCGTTCCATAATGCATCATCCCATGACTAACTCATTAGTCACATTGCTTGCAAGGCTGATAGTGATGTGCATTACCGAGAGGGCCCAGAGATACCTCTCCGATATACGGAGTGACAAATCCTAATCTCGATCTATGCCAACTCAACAAACACCATCAGAGACACCTGTAGAGCATCTTTATAATCACCCAGTTACGTTGTGACGTTTGATAGCACACAAGGGGTTCCTCCGGTATTCAGGGGTTGCATAATCTCATAGTCAAATGAACATTTATAAGTCATGAAGAAAGCAATAGCAATAAAACTAAACAATCATTATTGTAAGCTAACGGATGGGTCTTGTCAATTACATCATTCTATAATGATGTGACCCCGTTCATCAAATGACAACACATGTCTATGATTAGGAAAGTTAACCATCTTTGATTAGCGAGCTAGTCTAGTAGATGCATACTAGGGACATTTTGTTTGTCTATGTATTCACACACGTACTAAGTTTACGGTTAATACAATTCTAGCATGAATAATAAACATTTGTCATGATATAAGGAAATATAAATAACAACTTTATTATTGCCTCTAGGGCATATTTCCTTTAGTCTCCCACTTGCACTAGAGTCAATAATCTAGATTACTAGTAATGATTCTAACACCCATGGAGTCTTAGTGTTGATCATGTTTTGCTCGTGAGAGAGGCTTAGTCAACGGGTCTGCAACATTCAGTTCCATATGTATTTTGCAAATTGCTACCTCTTGAGCACTGCGTTGGTTTTCCCTTGAAGAGAAAAGGGTGATGCAGTAAAGTAGCGTAAGTATTTCCCTCAGTTTTTGAGAACCAAGGTATCAATCCAGTAGGAGATCACGCTTGAGTCCCACACACCTATACAAACAAATAAGAACCTCGCAACCAACGCGATAAAGGGGTTGTCAATCCCTTCACGGTCACTTACGAGAGTGAGATCTGATAGATATGATAAGATAATATTTTTGGTATTTTTATGATAAAGAGAAATAAAGATGCAAAGTAAAATAAACGACAATAGAAATAGCTAAGTGTTGGAAGATTAATATGATGGAAGATAGACCCGGGGCCATAGGTTTCACTAGTGGCTTCTCTCAAGAGTATAAGTATTACGGTGGGTAAACGAATTACTGTCGAGCAATTGATAGAATTGAGCATAGTTATGAGAATATCTAGGTATGATCACATATATAGGCATCACGTCCGTGACAAGTAGATCGAAACGATTCTGCATCTACTACTATTACTCCACACATCGACCGCTATCCAGCATGCATCTAGAGTATTAAGTTTATAAGAACAGAGTAATGCTTTAAGTAAGATGACATCATGTAGAGGGATAAACTCATGCAATATGATATAAACCCCATATTTTTATCCTCGATGACAACAATACAATATGTGCCTTGCTGCCCCTGCTGTCACTGGGAAAGGACACTGCAAGATTGAACCCAAAGCTAAGCACCTCTCCCATTGCAAGAAAGACCAATCTAGTAGGCCAAACCAAACTAATAATTCAAAGAGACTTGCAAAGATAACCAGTCATACATAAAAGAATTCAGAGGAGATTCAAATATTGTTCATAGATAAACTTGATCATAAACCCACAATTCATCGGATCTTGACAAACACACCGCAAAAGAAGATTGCATCGAATAGATCTCCAAGAAGATCGAGGAGAACTTTGTATTGCGATCCAAAGAGAGAGAAGAAGCCATCTAGCTAATAACTATGGCCCTGAAGGTCTGAAGTAAACTACTCACACATCACCGGAGAGGCCATGGAGTTGATGTAGAGGCCCTCCGTGATCAATGCCCCCTCCGACGGAGCTCCGGAAAAGGCCCCAAGATGGGATCTCTCGGGTACAGAAGGTTGCGACGGTGGAATTAGGTTTTCGTGGTGCTCCTAGATGTTTGCGGGGTACATGGACTTATATAGGAGGAAGAAGTAGGTCGGTGGAGCAACGAGGGGCCCACGAGGGTGGAGGGCGCGCCCAGGGGGTAGGCGCGCCCCCTACATCGTGACCTCCTCGATTGTTTCTTGACGCCCACTCCAAGTCTCCTGGATCATGTTTGTTGAGAAAATCATGTTCCCGAAGGTTTCATTCCATTTGGACTTCGTTTGATATTCCTTTTCTGCGAAACACTGAAATAGGCAAAAACACAACAATTTGGGCTGGGCCTCCGGTTAATAGGTTAGTCCTGAAAATAATATAAAAGTGTATAATAAAGCCCATTAAACATCCAAAACAGAATATAATATAGCATGGAACAATCAAAAATTATAGATACGTTGGAGACGTATCAAGCATCCCCAAGCTTAATTCGTGCTCGTCCTCGAGTAGGTAAATGATAAAAACAGAATTTTTGATGTGGAATGCTACTTAGCATAATTTTCAATGTAATTCTCTTATTTGTGGTATGAATATTCAGATCCGAAAGATTCAAGACAAAATTTTAATATTGACATAAAAATAATAATACTTCAAGCATACTAACTAAGCAATTATGTCTTCTCAAAATAACATGGCCAAAGAAAGTTATCCCTACAAAATCATATAGTCTGGCTATGCTCTATCTTCATCACACAAAATATTTAAATCGTGCACAACCCCGATGACAAGCCAAGCAATTGTTTATACTTTTGATGTTCTCAAACTTTTTCAATCTTCACGCAATACATGAGCGTGAGCCATGGACATAGCAGTATATGTGGAATAGAATGGTGGTTGTGGAGAAGACAAAAAAGAGAAGATAGTCTCACATCAACTAGGCATATCAACGGGCTATGGAGATGTCCATCAATAGATATCAATGTGAGTGAGTAGGGATTGCCATGCAACGGATGCACTAGAGCTATAAGTATATGAAAGCTTAACAAAAGAAACTAAGTGGGTGTGCATCCAACTCGCTTGCTCATGAAGACCTAGGGCATTTTGAGGAAGCCCATCATTGGAATATACAAGCCAAGTTCTATAATGAAAAATGCCCACTAGTATATGAAAGTGATATCATAGGAGACTCTCTATCATGAAGACCATGGTGCTACTTTGAATCACAAGTGTGGAAAAAAGATAGTAGCATTGTCCCTTCTCTCTTTTTCTCTCATTTTTTGGGCCTTCTCCTTTTTTATGGCATTTCTTTTTTTTCGTCCGGAGTCTCATCCCGACTTGTGGGGGAATCATAGTCTCCATCATCCTTACCTCACCTGGGACAATGCTCTAATAATGATGATCATCACACTTTATTTACTTACAATTCAAGAATTACAACTCAATACTTAGAACAAAATATGACTCTATGTGAATGCCTCCGGCGGTGTACCGGGATATGCAATGAATCAAAAGTGACATGTATGAAAGAATTATAAACGGTGGCTTTGCCACAAATACGATGTCAACTACATGATCACGCAAAGCAATTATGACAATGATGAAGCGTGTCATAGTAAACGAAACGGTGGTAAGTTGCATGGCAATATATCTCGGAATGGCTATGGAAATGCCATGATAGGTAGGTATGGTGGCTGTTTTGAGGAAGGTATATGGTGGGTGTATGATACCGGCGAAAAGTGCACGGTATTAGAGAGGCTAGCAATGGTGGAAGGATGAGAGTGCATATAATCCATGGACTCAACATTAGTCATAAAGAACTCATATACTTGTTGCAAAAATCTACAAGTTATCAAAGCAAAGTATTACGTGCATGCTCCTAGGGGGATAGATTGGTAGGAAAAGACCATCGCTCGTCCCCAACCGCCACTCATAAGGAAGACAACCAATAAATAAATCATGCTCCGACTTCATCACATAACGGTTCACCATATGTGCATGCTACGGGAATCACAAACTTTAACACAAGTATTTCTCAAATTCATAACCACTCAACTAGCATGACTCTAATATCACCATCTTCATATCTCAAAACAATTATCAAGCATCAAACTTCTCATAGTATTCAACACACTCATAAGAAAAAAATACTAATCTTGGATGCATATCACTTTAGGACTAATTTTTATGATTAAAGAAAATACCATGCTTTTTTGTAGGACTCTCAAAATAATATAAGTGAAGCATGAGATAACAATAGTTTCTATAAAACAAATCCACCACCGTGCTCTTAAAAGATATAAGTGAAGCACTAGGGCAAAAACTATATAGCTCAAAAGATATAAGTGAAGCACATAGAGCATTCTAATAAATTTCGAATCATGTGTGTCTCTCTCAAAAGGTGTGTACATCAAGGATGATTGTGGTAAAATAAAAATCAAAGACTCAAATCTTACAAGACGCTCCAAGCAAAACACATATCATGTGGTGAATAAAAATATAGCTCCAAGTAAAGTTACCGATGGACGAAGAAGAAAGAGGGGATGCCTTCCGGGGCATCCCCAAGCTTTGGCTTTTTGGTGTCCTTAGATTAACTTGGGTTGCCATGGGCATCACCAAGCTTAGGCTCTTGCCACTCTTTGTTCCATAACCCATCAAATCTTTACCCAAAACTTGAAAACTTCACAACACAAAACTCAACAGAAAATCTCATGAGCTCCGTTAGCGAAAGAAAAGAAAACACCACTTAAAGGCACTGTATTTAACTCATTCTTTATTTATATTGGTGTTAAACCTACTTTATTCCAACTTCTCTATGGTTTATAAACTATTTTACTAGCCATAGATTCATCAAAATAAGCAAACAACACACGAAAAACAGAATCTGTCAAAAACAGAACCGTCTGTAGTAGTTTGTAACTAGCGCAAACTTCTGGAACCCCAAAATTTTTAAAATAAATTGCTGGACGTGAGGAATTTATCTATTAATCATATGCAGAAATAATTAACCAAATCTCACTCTCTAAATAAAAATGGCAGCAATTCTCGTGAGCGCTAAAGTTTCTGTTTTTTACAGCAAGATCAAAAAGACTTTCTCCAAGTCTTCCCAACAGTTCTACTTGGCACAAACACTAATTAAATACAAAAAACACAACCAAAACAGAGGCTAGATAAATTATTTATTACTAAACAGGAGAAAAAAGCAAGGAATAAAAATAAAATTGGGTTGCCTCCCAACAAGCGCTATCGTTTAACGCCACTAGCTAGGCATAAAAGCAAGGATAGATCTAGGTATTGCCATCTTTGGTAGGCAATCCATAAGTGGCTCTCATAATAGATTCATATGGTAATTTAATTTTATTTATAGGGAAGTGCTCCATGCCTTTTCTTAATGGAAATTGGAATCTAATGTTCCCTTCCGTCATATCAATAATTGCACCAATCGTTCTAAGAAAAGGTCTACCAAGAATAATAGGACATGAAGGATTGCAATCTATGTCAAGAACAATGGAATCTACGGGCACATAGTTCCTATTTGCAGCAATAAGAACATCATTAATTCTTCCCATAGGTTTCTTAATAGTGGAATCCGCAAAGTGCAAGTTTAAAGAACAATCATCAAATTCACGGAATCCTAGCAAATCACATAAAGTTTTCGGAATCGTGGAAACACTAGCACCCAAATCACACAAAGCATAGCATTCATGATCTTTAATTTTAATTTTAATAGTAGTTTCCCACTCATCAGAAAGTTTTCTAGGGATATAAACTTCCAACTCAAGTTTTTCTTCATAAGATTGCATCAAAGCATCAACAATATGTTTAGTAAAAGCTTTATTTTGACTATAAGCACGAGGAGAATTTAGCACAGATGGCAACAAGGAAATACAATCTATCAAAGATCAATTATCAGAATTAAATTCCTTGAAATCCAAAATAGTGGGTTCATTGATATCTAAAGTTTTGACCTCTTCAATCCCACTTTTACCAATTTTTGCATCAAGATCTAAAAACTCCGAATTTTTGGAATGCCTTCTAGGTAAAGGTGGCTCATCTTCAGTCCCATCATTATCAAGATTCATATTGCAAAACAAAGATTTAATAGGAGACACATCAATAACTTTTAGATCTTCATCTTTATTTTCATAGAAACTAGAAGAACACGCTTTCACAAAGCAATCTTTCTTAGCACGCATCATAGCGTTTCTTTCTTTGCACTCATTAATGGAAATTCTCATGGCTTTGAGAGACTCATTGATATCATGCTTAGGTGGAATAGATCTAAGTTTAAAAGAATCAACATCAAGAGAAATTCTATCAACGTTCCTAGCCAATTCATCAACCTTAAGCAATTTATCTTCAAGCAAAGCATTGAAATTCTTTTGCGAATTCATAAACTCCTTAACACTAGTCTCAAATTCAGAGGGCATATTATTAAAATTTCCATAAGAATTGTTGTAGGAATTACCATAATTATTAGAGGAGTTACTAGGGAACGACCTAGGATTAAAGTTTCCTCTATACGCGTTGTTACCAAAATTATTCCTACCAACAAAATTCACATCCATAGATTTATTATTAGTCTCAATCAAGGTAGACAAAGGCACGTCATTAGGATCATAGGAAACACTCTTATTAGCAAACAATTTCATAAGTTCATCCATCTTTCCACTCAAAACATTTATTTCTTCTATCGCATGCACTTTTTCATTAGTAGATCTTTCGGTGTGCCATTGAGAATAATTAACCATAATATTATCTAGGAGTTTAGTAGCTTCTCCTAAAGTGATTTCCATAAAAGTGCCTCCTGCGGCCGAATCTAAAAGATTTCTAGAAGAAAAAATCAATCCGGCATAAATTTTTTGTATAATCATCCAAAGATTCAAACCATGTGTAGGGCAATTACGTATCATTAATTTCATCCTCTCCCAAGCTTGTGCAACATGTTCATGATCAAGTTGCTTAAAATTCATAATATCATTTCTAAGAGAGATGATTTTAGCGGGAGGAAAATACTTAGAGATAAAAGCATCTTTGCACTTATTCCATTAATCAATACTATTTTTAGGCAAAGATGAAAACCAAGCTTTAGCACGATCTCTAAGGGAAAAAGGAAATAGCTTCAATTTAACAATATCATTGTCCACATCTTTCTTCTTTTGCATATCACACAAATCAACAAAGCTATTTAGATGGGTAGCGGCATCTTCACTAGGAAGGCCGGCGAATTGATCTTTCATGACAAGATTCAACAAATCGACATTAATTTCACAAGATTCAGCATCAGTAAGAGGAGCAATCGGAGTGCTAAGAAAATCATTGTTGTTGGTATTGGCAAAGTCACACAATTTAGTATTGTCTTGAGCCATCGTGACAAGCAAGCAATCCAACACACGAGCAAACAAGAAACAAGTGAAAAAGAGGCGAATGGAAAAAGAGAGGGCGAATAAAACGGCAAGGGTGAAGTGGGGGAGAGGAAAACGAGAGGCAAATGGCAAATAATGTACTGCGAGGGATAAGAGTTTGTGATGGGTACTTGGTATGTCTTGACTTGTACGTAGACTCCCCGGCAACGGCGCCAGAAATGGCTCGTTGTTGGGAGTCAAATCTTGACTTGACTTGGCGCGAATCTCCCCGGCAACGGCGCCAGAAATCCTTCTTGCTACCTCTTGAGCACTGCGTTGGTTTTCCCTTGAAGAGGAAAGGGTGATGCAGTAAAGTAGCGTAAGTATTTCCCTCAGTTTTTGAGAACCAAGGTATCAATCCAGTAGGAGATCACGCTCAAGTCCCACACACCTACACAAACAAATAAGAACCTCGCAACCAATGCGATAAAGGGGTTGTCAATCCCTTCACGGTCACTTACGAGAGTGAGATCTGATAGATATGATAAGATAATATTTTCGGTATTTTTATGATAAAGAGAAATAAAGATGCAAAGTAAAATAAACGGCAATAGAAATAGCTAAGTGTTGGAAGATTAATATGATGGAAGATAGACCCGGGGGCCATAGGTTTCACTAGTGGCTTCTCTCAAGAGCATAAGTATTACGGTGGGTAAACGAATTACTGTCGAGCAATTGATAGAATTGAGCATAGTTATAAGAATATCTAGGTATGATCATGTATATAGGCATCACGTCCGTGACAAGTAGACCGAAACGATTCTGCATCTACTACTATTACTCCACACATCGACCGCTATCCAGCATGCATCTAGAGTATTAAGTTCATAAGAACAGAGTAATGCTTTAAGTAAGATGACATCATGTAGAGGGATAAACTCATGCAATATGATATAAACCCCATCTTTTTTATCCTCGATGACAACAATACAATACGTGCCTTGATGCCCCTGCTGTCACTGGGAAAGGACACCGCAAGATTGAACCCAAAGCTAAGCACTTCTCCCATTGCAAGAAAGACCAATCTAGTAGGCCAAACCAAACTGATAATTCGAAGAGACTTGCAAAGATAACCAATCATACATAAAAGGATTCAGAGGAGATTCAAATATTGTTCATAGATAAACTTGATCATAAACCCACAATTCATCGAATCTCAACAAACACACCACAAAATAAGATTACATCGAATAGATCTCCAAGAAGATCGAGAAGAACTTTGTATTGAGATCCAAAGAGAGAGAAGAAGCCATCTAGCTAATAACTATGGCCCCGAAGGTTTGAAGTAAACTAGTCACACATCACCGGAGAGGCCATGGAGTTGATGTAGAGGCCCTCCGTGATCAATGCCCCCTCCGGCGGAGCTCCGGAAAAGGCCCCAAGATGGGATCTCTCGGGTACAGAAGGTTGCAGCAGCGGAATTAGGTTTTCTTGGTGCTCCTAGATGTTTGCGGGGTACGTGGACTTATATAGGAGGAAGAAGTAGGTCGGTGGAGCAACGAGGGGCCCACGAGGGTGGAGGGCGCGCCCAGGGGGGTAGGCGCGCCCTCCTGCCTCGTGACCTCCTTGATTGTTTCTTGACGCCCACTCCAAGTCTCCTGGATGACGTTTGTTGAGAAAATCACGTTTCTGAAAGTTTCATTCCGTTTGGACTTCGTTTGATGTTCCTTTTCTGCGAAACACTGAATTAGGCAAAAAAACAACAATTTGGGCTGGGCCTTCGGTTAATAGGTTAGTCCCAAAAATAATATAAAAGTGTATAATAAAGCCCATTAAACATCCAAAATAGAATATAATATAGCATGGAACAATAAAAAATTACAGGTACGTTGGAGACGTATCACAAATCTCTATGTCTCCCTCCTTGACTTGGTTGCGAATGGAATTGAAGTGTCTCTTGATGTGTTTGGTTCTTTTGTGAAATCTGGATTCCTTCGCCAAGGCAATTACTCTAGTATTGTTACAAAAGATTTTCATTGGACTCGATGCACTAGGTAGTACACCTAGATCGGATATGAACTCCTTCATCCAGACTCCTTCATTGGCTGCTTCTGAAGCAGCTATGTACTCCGCTTCACACGTAGATCCCTCCACGACGCTCTGCTTGGAACTGCACTAACTGATAGCGCCACCATTCAATATAAATACATATCCGGTTTGTGACTTAGAGTCATCCGGATCAGTGTCAAAGCTCGCATCGACGTAACCATTTACGACGAGCTCTTTGTCACCTCCATAAATGAGAAACATATCCTTAGTCCTTTTCAGGTATTTCATGATGTTCTTGACCGCTGTCTAGTGATCCACTCCTGGATTACATTGGTACCTCCCTGCTAAACTTATAGCAAGGCACACATCAGGTCTGATACACAGCATTGCATACATGATAGAACCTATGGCTGAGGCATAGGGAATGACTTTCATTTTCTCTCTATCTTCTGCAGTGGTCGGGCATTGAGTCTGACTCAACTTCACACATTGTAATATAGACAAGAACCCTTTCTTTGACTGGTCCATTTTGAACTTCTTCAAAACTTTATCAAGGTATGTGCTTTGTGAAAGTCCAATTAAGCGTCTTAATCTATCTCTATAGATTTTGATGCCCAATATATAAGCAGCTTCACCAAGGTCTTTCATTGAAAAATTCTTATTCAAATATCCTTTTATGCTATCTAGAAATTATGCATTATTTCCAATCAACAATATGTCATCCACATATAAAATTAGAAATGCTAAAGATCTCCCACTCACTTTCTTGTAAATACATGTTTCTCCAAAAGTCTGTATAAAACCATATGCTTTGATCACACTATCAAAGCGTATATTCCAACTCTGAGAGGCTGGCAGCAGTCCATAAATGGATCGTTGGAGCTTGCACACTTTGTTAGCACCTTTAGGATCGAAAAAACCTTCTGGTTGCATCATATACAACTCTTCTTTGAGATATACATTAAGGAATGAAGTTTTGACATCCATTTGCCAAATTTCATAATCATAAAATGTAGCAATTGCTAATCATGATACATACAGACTTAAGCATTGCTACGGGTGAGAAGGTCTCATCGTAGTCAACTCCTTGAACTTGTCGAAAACCTTTCGCAATAAGTCGGGCTTTGTAGACAGTAACATTACTGTCAGCGTCCGTCTTCTTCTTGAAGATCCATTTATTCTCTATGGCTTGCCGATCATCGGGCAAGTCAACCAAAGTCCATACTTTGTTCTCATACATGGATCCCATCTCAGATTTCATGGCCTCAAGCCATTTCACGGAATCTGGGCTCATCATCGCTTCCTCATAGTTCGTAGGTTAGTCATGGTCAAGTAACATGACCTCTAGAATAGGATTACCCTACCACTCTGATGCAGACCTTACTCTGGTTGACCTACGAGGTTCGGTAGTAACTTGATCTGAAGTTTCATGATCATCATCATAAGCTTCCTCACTAATTGGTGTAGGAATCACTGGAGCTGATTTCTGTAATGAACTACTTTCCAATTTGGAAGAAGGTACAATTACCTCATCAAGTTCTACTTTCCTCCCACTCACTTCTTTCAAGAGAAACTCCTTCTCTAGAAAGGATCCATTCTTAGTAACGAATATCTTGCCTTCGGATCTGTGATAGAAGGTGTACCCAATAGTTTCCTTTGGGTATCCTATGAAGACACATTTCTCTGATTTGGGTTCGAGCTTAACAGGTTGAAGCTTTTTCACATAAGCATCACAGCCCCAAACTTTAAGAAACAACAGCTTAGGTTTCTTGCCAAACCACAATTCATATGGTGTCGTCTCAACGGATTTAGATGGTGCTCTATTTAAGGTGAATGCAGCCGTCTCTAAAGCATAACCCCAAAATGATAGCGGTAAATCAGTAAGAGACATCATAAATCACACAATATCTAATAAAGTACAGTTACAACATTCGGGCACACCATTACGTTGTGGTGTTCCAGATGGCGTGAGTTGCGTAACTATTCCACATTGTTTCAAATGAAGACCAAACTCGTAACTCAAATATTCACCTCCATGATCAGATGGTAGAAACTTTATTTTCTTGGTACGATGATTTTCCACTTCACTTTGGAATTCTATGAACTTTTCAAATGTTTCAGACTTATGTTTCATCAAGTAGATATACCCATATCTGCTCAAATCATCTGTGAAGGTCAGAAAATAACGATACCCGCCACGAGCCCCAACACTCATCGGACCGCATACATCAGTATGTATTATTTCCAATAAGTCAGTTGCTCGCTCCATTGTTCCGGAGAACGGAGTTTTAGTCATCTTGTCCATGAGGCATGGTTCACAAGCATCAAGTGATTCATAATCAAGTGATTCCAAAAGCCCATCAGCATGGAGTTTCTTCATGCACTTTACACTAATATGACCTAAACGGCAGTGCCACAAATAAGTTGCACTATCATTATTAAACTTGTATCTTTTGGCTTCAATATTATGAATATGTGTATTACTACTATCGAGATTCAACAAAAATAGACCACTCATCAAGGGTGCATGACCATAAAGATATTACTCATATAAATAGAACAACCATTATTCTTTGATTTAAATGAATAACCGTCTCGCATCAAAAAAGATCCAGATATAATGTTCATGCTCAATGCTAGCACCAAATAACAATTATTTAGGTCTAAAACTAATCCCGATGGTAGATGTAGAGGTAGCGTGCCGACGGCGATCACATCGACTTTGGGACCATTTCCCACACGCATCGTCACCTCGTCCTCAACCAATCTTCGTTTAATCCATAGCCCCTGTTTTGAGTTGCAAATATGAGCAACAGAACTAGTATCAAATACCCAGGCGCTACTACGAGCATTAGTAAGGTAAACATCAATAACATGTATATCAAATATACCTTTCACTTTGCCATCCTTCTTATTTGCCAAATACTTGGCGCAGTTCCGCTTCCAGTGACCAGTCCCTTTGCAGTAGAAGCACTCAGTCTCAGGCTTAGGTCCAAACTTGGGTTTCTTCACTTGAAAAGCAACTTGCTTGTCATTATTCTTGAAGTTCCCCTTCTTCCCTTTGCCCTTTTTCTTGAAACTAGTGGTGTTGTTAACCATCAACACTTGATGCTCCTTCTTGATTTCTACCTCCATAGCCTTTAGCATTGCAAAGAGCTCGGGAATTGTCTTATCCATCCCTTGCATATTATAGTTCATCATGAAGCTTTTCTAGCTTGGTGGCAGTGATTAAAGAACTCTATCAATGACACTATCATCAGGAAGATTAACTCCCAGTTGAGCCAAGTTGTTGTGGTACCCAAACATTCTGAGTATATGTTCACCGATAGAACTATTCTCCTCCATCTTGCAGCTACAGAACTTATTGGAGACTTCATATCTCTCAATTCAGGCATTTGCTTGAAATATTAACTTCAACTCCTGGAACATCTCATATGCTCCATGACGTTCAAAACGTCTTTGAAGTTAGTCATCAGCTTTGCTCTGCCAAACGTTCATAAAATCCGGAGTTGCTCCTGCAGCGGGTTTTGCACACCTAGCGGTGCTTCCAGGACATAATTCTTTTGTGCAGCAATGAGGATAATCCTCAAGTTACGGACCCAGTCCGTGTAATTGCTACCATCATCTTTCAACTTAGCTTTCTTTAGGAACGCATTAAAATTCAAGGGAACAGTAGCACGGGCCATTGATGTACAACAACATAGACATGCAAATACTATCAGGTACTAAGTTAATGATAAATTAAAGTTCAATTAATCATATTACTTAAGAACTCCCACTTAGATAGACATCCCTCTAGTCATCTAAATGATCACGTGATCCATATCAACTAAACCATGTCTGATCATCACATGAGATGGAGTAGTTTTCAATGGTGAACATCACTATGTTGATCATATCTACTATATGATTCACGTTCGACCTTTCGGTCTCAGTGTTCCGAGGCCATATCTGCATATGCTAGGCTCATCAAGTTTAACCCGAGTATTCTGCAAGTGCAAAACTGGCCTGCACCCGTTGTATGTGAACGTAGAGCTTATCACACCTGATCATCATGTGGTGTCTCGGCACGATGAACTGTAGCAACGGTGCATACTCAAGGAGAACACTTATACCTTGAAATTTAGTGAGGGATCATCTTATAACGCTACCGCCATACTAAGCAAAATAAGATGCATAAAGGATAAACATCACATGCAATCAAAATAAGTGATATGATATGGCCATCATCATCTTGTGCCTTTTGATCTCCATCTCCAAAGCACATGATCACCATCGTCACTGGCTTGACACCTTGATCTCCATCGTAGCATCTTTGTCATCTCGCCAACTATTGCTTCTATGACTATCGATGCTGCTTAGTGATAAAGTAAAGCAATTACATGGCGATTGCATTTCATATAATAAAGCGACAACCATAAGGCTCCTGCTAGTTGCCGATAACTTTTACAAAACATGATCATTTCATACAACAATTTATATCTCATCACATCTTGACCATATCACATCACAACATGCCCTGCAAAAACAAGTTAGACGTCCTCTACTTTGTTGTTGCAAGTTTTACGTGGCTGCTACGGGCTTCTAGCAAGAACCGTTCTTACCTACGCATCAAAACCACAACAATTTTTTGTCAAGTGTGTTGTTTTAACCTTCAACAAGGACCGAGCGTAGTCAAGCTCGATTCAAATAAAGTTGGAGAAACAGACACCCGCTAGCCACCTGTGTGCAAAGCACGTCGATAGAACCAGTCTCATGAACACGGTTATGTAATGTCGGTCCGGGTCGCTTCATCCAACAATACCACCGAATCAAAGTAAGGCGCTGCTGGTAAGCAGTATGACTATTATCGCCCACAACTCTTTGTGTTCTACTCGTGCATATAACATCTACGCATAGACCTGGCTCGAATGCCACTGATGGGGAACGCAGTATTTCAAAAAAATTCCTACGATCACACAAGATCTATCTAGGAGATGCATAGCAACGAGAGGAGACCGAAAGCGGAAGCGTTTAGTAATGCGGTTGATGTAGTAGAACGTCTTCACAATCCAACTGATCCAAGCACCGAACGTATGGCTCCTCCGTGTTCAGCACATGTTTAGCTCGATGACGTCCCTCGATCTATTGATCCAGTTGAGGACGAGGGAGTGTTTCATCAGCATGATAGCGTGTTGACGATGATAATGAAGTTACCGGCATAGGGCTTCGCCTAAGCATTACGATGATATGACCGAGGTGTGTAACTGTGGAGGGGGGCACCGCACACGGCTAAGAGAAGACTTGGTGTGTCTTTGGGGTGCCCCCTCCCACGTGTATAAAGGAGGGGGGAAGAGGAGGCCGACCCAAGGGGGACGCTCCATAGGGGGGGAGTCCTACTTGGACTCCCGGTCCAAGTAGGATTCGGCCCCCCCTTTCCTATTCCAACTAGGAGAAGGAGGGAAGGAGGAAGAGGAGAGAAGGAAGGAGGAGGCACCGCCCCACCCCTTGCCCAATTCGGATTGGCAATAGGGGGCACGCTCCACCTCCTGGCCGGCCCTCTCTCGGGGGGGGGGGTCCGATAACCCTCGGTACTCTGAAACTTCCCGAAACCATTCCGGTGTCCGATTGCAACCTTCCAATATATGAATCTTTACCTCTCGACCATTTCGAGACTCCTCGTCATGTTCGTGATCTCATCCGAGACTCCGAACAATCTTTGGTCATCAAAACACATAACTCATAATACAAATCGTCATCGAACGTTAAGCGTGCGGACCCTACGGGTTCGAGAACTATGTAGACATGACTGAGACACATCTTTGGTCAATAACCAATAGCGTAACCTGGATGCTCATATTGGCTCCTACATATTCTACGAAGATCTTTATCGGTCAAACCGCATAACAACATACGTTGTTCCCTTTGTCATCGGTATGTTACTTGCCTGAGATTCGATCGTCGATATCATCATACCTAGTTCAATCTCGTCACCGGCAAGTCTCTTTACTCGTTCCGTAAAGCATCATCCCGTGACTAACTCATTAGTCACATTGCTTGCAAGGCTCATAGTGATGTGCATTACCGAGAGGGCCCAGAGATACCTCTCTGATATACAGAGTGACAAATCCTAATCTTGATCTATGCCAACTCAACAAACACCACCGGAGACACCTGTAGAGCATCTTTATAATCACTCAGTTACATTGTAATGTTTGATAGCACACAAGGTGTTCCTCCGGTATTCGGGAGTTGCATAATCTCATAGTTAGAGGAACATGTATAAGTCATGAAGAAAGCAATAGCAATAAAACTAAATGATCATTATGCTAACTAACGGATGGGTCTTGTCCATCACATCATTCTCTAATGATGTGATCACGTTCATCAAATGACAACACATGTCTATGGTTAGGAAACTTAACCATCTTTGATTAACGAGCTAGTCTAGTAGAGGCATACTAGGGACGTTCTGTTTGTCTATGTATTCACACATGTACTAAGTTTCCGGTTAATACAATTCTAGCATGAATAATAAACATTTATAATGATATAAAGAAATATAAATAACAACTTTATTATTGCCTCTAGGGCATATTTCCTTCAACTTGTCCACCACACTATCAAGTATGCTAACACTATGTTTCACAGTATAGACAACATGAGCTACGCTGACATACAACTTCTCCTAGTATCGTAGCCAAATAATTAGTGATGACAACATCTAGGCATCATTGTTAGGCAACTAGTTATCATTGTTAAGTTCTTGTCATTTGTTGGGGCAGTTGCTCGGGTTCGTTTTGAACAGGTTTTTGCATTTATTTTTGAAGGAAATATGCCCTAGAGGCAATGATAAAGTTATTATTTATTTCCTTATATCATGATAAATGTTTATTATTCATGCTAGAATTGTATTAACCGGAAACATAATACATGTGTGAATACATAGACAAACAGAGTGCCACTAGTATGCCTCTACTTGACTAGCTCGTTGATCAAAGATGGTTATGTTTCCTAACCATAGACATGAGTTGTCATTTGATTAACGGGATCACATCATTAGGAGAATGATGTGATTGACTTGACCCATTCCGTTAGCATAGCACTTGATCGTTTAGTTTGTTGCTATTGCTTTCTTCATAACTTATACATGTTCCTATGACTATGAGATTATGCAACTCCCGTTTACCGGAGGAACACTTTGTGTGCTACCAAACATCACAACATAACTGGGTGATTATAAAGGTGCTCTACAGGTGTCTCCGAAAGTACTTGTTGGGTTGGCGTATTTCGAGATTAGGATTTGTCACTCCGACTGTCGGAGAGGTATCTCTGGGCCCTCTCGGTAATGCACATCACTTAAGCCTTGCAAGCATTGCAACTAATGAGTTAGTTGCGGGATGATGTATTACGGAACGAGTAAAGAGACTTGCCAGTAACAAGATTGAACTAGGTATTGAGATACCGACGATCAAATCTCGGGCAAGTAACATACCGATGACAAAGGGAACAACGTATATTGTTATGCGGTCTGACCGATAAAGATCTTCGTAGAATATGTGGGAGCCAATATGAGCATCCAGGTTCCGCTATTGGTTGTTGACCGGAGACGTGTCTCGGTCATGTCTACATTGTTCTCGAACCCGTAGGGTCCGCACGCTTAAGGTTTCGATGACAGTTATATTATGAGTTTATGAGTTTTGATGTACCGAAGGCGTTCGGAGTCCCGGGTGAGATCGGGGACATGACGAGGAGTCTCGGAATGGTCAAGACGTAAAGATCGATATATTGGACGACTATATTCAGACATCGGAAATATTCCGAGTGATTCGGGTATTTTTCGGAGTACCGAAGAGTTAAGGGAATTCGCCGGGGAGTATATGGGCCTTATTGCGCCATATGGGAATAGAGGAGAGAGGCCAAAAGGAAGGAGGCGCCCCCCTCTGGTCCGAATTGGACAAGGGGTGCAGCCCACTTTTCCTTGTTCCTCTCCCCCTCTTTCCTTCTCTCCTACTCCAACAAGGGAAGGAGGCTACTCCCGGTGGGAGTAGGACTCCCCCCTTGGCGCGCCCTCCTCCTAGGCTGGCCGCCTCCCCCCTTGCTCCTTTATATACGGGGGCAGGGGGGCACCCCATAGACACAACAATTGATCATTGATCTCTTAGCCGTGTGCGGTGCCCCCCTCCACCATAATCCTCGATAATATTGTAGCGGTGCTTAGGCGAAGCCCTGCGACGGTAGAACATCAAGATCGTCACCACGCCGTCGTGCTGACGGAACTCTTCCCCGACATTCTGCTGGATCGGAGTCCGGGGATCGTCATCGAGCTGAACGTGTGCTAGAACTCGGAGGTGCCGTAGTTTCGGTGCTTGATCGGTCGGGCCATGAAGACGTACGACTACATCAACCGTGTTTTGCTAACGCTTCCGCTTTCGGTCTACGAGGGTACGTAGACAACACTCTCCTCTCTTGTTGCTATGCATCACCATGATCTTGCGTGTGCGTAGGACATTTTTGAAATTACTAGGTTCCCCAACAGTGGCTTCCGAGCCAGGTTTTATGCGTTGATGTAATATGCACGAGTAGAACACACATGAGTTGTGGGCGATATAAGTCATACCGCTTACCAGCATGTCACACTTTGGTTCGGCGGTATTGTTGGATGAAGCGTCCCAGACCGACATTACGCGTACGCTTACGCGAGACTGGTTTTACTGCCGTGCTATGCACACAGGTGACTAGCGGGTGTCAGTTTCTCCAACTTTAGTTGAACCGAGTGTGGCTACGCCCGGTCCTTGCGAAGGTTAAAATAGCACCAAATTGACAAACTATCATTATGGTTTTGATGCGTAGGTAAGAACGGTTCTTGCTAAGCCCGTAGCAGCCACGTAAAACTTGCAACAACAAAGTAGAGGACGTCTAACTTATTTTTGCAGGGCATGTTGTGATGTGATGTGGTCAAGACATGATGCTAAATTTTATTGTATGAGATGATCATGTTTTGTAACCGAGTTATCGGCAACTGGCAGGAGCCATATGGTTGTCGCTTTATTATATGCAATGCAATCGCGCTGTAATGCTTTACTTTATCACTAAGCGGTAGCGATAGTCGTGGAAGCATAAGATTGGCGAGACGACAACGATGCTACGATGGAGATCAAGGTGTCGCGCAGGTGACGATGGTGATCATGACGGTACTTCGGAGATGGAGATCACAAGTACAAGATGATGATGGCCATTTCATATCACTTATATTGATTGCATGTGATGTTTATCTTTTATGCATCTTATCTTGCTTTGATTGACGGTAGCATTATAAGATGATCCCTCACTAAATTATCAAAGTATAAGTGTTCTCCTTGAGTATGCACCGTTGCGAAAGTTCTTCATACTGAGACACCACGTGAGGATCGGGTGTGATAGGCTCTACGTTCAAATACAACGGGTGCAAAACAGTTGCACACGCGGAATACTCAGGTTAAACTTGACGAGCCTAGCATATAACAGATATGGCCTTGGAACACGGAGACCGAAAGGTCGAGCGTGAATCATATAGTAGATATGATCAACATAGTGATGTTCACCATTGAAACTACTCCATCTCACGTGATGATCGGACATGGTTTAGTTGATTTGGATCACCTGATCAATTAGAGGATTAGAGGGATGCCTATCTAAGTGGGAGTTCTTAAGTAATATGATTAATTGAACTTTAATTTATCATGAACTTAGTCCTGGTAGTATTAGCATATCTATGTTGTCGATCAATAGCTCGCGTTTAGCTCCCCTGTTTTATTTTTGATATGTTCCTAGAGAAAACTAAGTTGAAAGATGTTAGTAGCAATGATGCGGATTGGATCCATGATCTGAGGTTTATCCTCATTGCTGCACAGAAGAATTTTGTCTTTGATGCACCGCTAGGTGACAAACCTATTGCGGGAGCAGATACAGATGTTATGAACATTTGGCTAGCTCAATATGATGACTACTTGATAGTTTAGTGCACCATTCTTAAACGGCTTAGAATCGGGACTTCAAAGACGTTTTGAACGTCATGGACCATATGAGATGTTCCAGGAGTTGAAGTTAATATTTCAAGCAAATACCCGAGTTGAGAGATATGAAGTCTCCAACAAGTTCTATAGCTAAAAGATGGAGGAGAATAGCTCAAGCAGTGAGCATGTGCTCAGATTGTCTGGGTACTACAATCACTTGAATCAAGTGGGAGTTAATCTTCCAGATAAAATAGTGATTGACAGAATTCTCTAGTCACCATCACCAAGTTAGTAGAACTTCGTGATGAACTATGATATGCAAGGGATAACGGAAATGATTCCCAAGCTCTTCGTAATTCTGAAATCGATGAAGGTAGAAATCAAGAAAAATATCAAGTGTTGATGGTAGACAAGACCACTAGTTTCAAGAAAAGGGCAAAGGGAAGAAGGGAAACTTCAAGAAGAACGGCAAGCAAGTTGCTGCTCAAGTAAAGAAGCCCAAGTCTGGTCCTAAGCCCGAGACTAAGTGCTTCTACTGCAAAGGGACTGGTCACTGGAAGCGGAACTGCCCCAAGTATTTGGCGGATAAGAAGGATGGCAAAGTGAACAAAGGTATATTTGATATACAGATTATTGATGTGTATTTTACTAGTGTTCGTAGAAACCCCTCGGTATTTGATACTGGTTCAGTTGCTAAGAGTAGTAACTCAAAACGGGAGTTACAGAATGAACATAGACTAGTTAAGGGTGAAGTGACGATGTGTGTTGGAAGTGGTTCCAAGATTGATATGATCATCATCGCACACTCCCTATACTTTTGGGATTAGTGTTGAACCTAAATAAGTGTTATTTGGTGTTTGCGTTGAGCATGAATATGATTTGATCATGTTTATTGCAACACGGTTATTCATTTAAGTAAGAGAATAAATTGTTGTTCTGTTTACATGAATAAAACCTTATATGGTTACACACCCAATGAAAATGGTTCGTTGGATCTCGATCGTAGTGATACACATATTCATAATATTGAAACCAAAAGATGCAAAGTTAATAATGATGGTGCAACTTATTTGTGGCACTGCCGTTTAGGTCATATTGGTGTAAAGCGCATGAAGAAAATCCATGCTGATGGGCTTTTGGAATCACTTGATTATGAATCAGTTGATGCTTGCGAACCATGCCTCATGGGCAAGATGACTAAGACTCCGTTCTCCGGAACAATGGAGCGAGCAACAAATTTCTAGGAAATCATACATACTGATGTATGTGGTCCGATGAATATTGAGGCTCGTGGCAGGTATCATTATTTTTTGATCTTCACAGATGATTTGAGCAGATATGAGTATATCTACTTGATGAAACACAAGTCTGAAACATTTGAAAAGTTCAAAGAATTTCAGAGTGAAGTGGAGAATCATCGTAACAAAAATAAAAATTTCCACGATATGATCGCAGAAGTAAAATATTTGAGTTACAAGTTTGGCCTTCAGTTAAAAACAAATGTGAAATAGTTTCACTACTCACGCCACTTGGAACACCACAGTGTAATGGTGTGTCCGAACGTCATAACCATACTTTATTAGATATGGTGCGATCTATGATGTCTCTTACCGATCTACCACTATCGTTTTGGGGTTATGCATTAGAGACAACTGCATTCACGTTAAATAGGGCACCATCTGAATCCGTTGAGACGACACCGTATGAACTATGGTTTGGCAAGAAACCTAAGCTGTCATTTCTTAAAGTTTGAGGTTGCAATACTTATGTGAAAAAGTTTCAACCTGATAAGCTCTAACCCAAATCGGAGAAGTGCGTCTCCATAGGATACCCAAAACAAAATGTTGGGTACACCTTCTATCACAGATCCAAAGGCAATATATTCGTTGCTTTGAATGGATCCTTTCTAGAAAAGGAGTTTCTCTCGAAAGAAGTGAGTGGGAGGAAAGTAGAACTTGATGAGGTAATTGTACCTGCTCCCTTATTGGAAAGTAGTTCATCACAGAAATTTGTTCTTGTGACTACTACATCAATTAGTGAGGAAGCTAATGATGATGATCTTGTAACTTCAGATCAAGTTACTACCGAACCTCGTAGGTAAACCAGAGTGAGATCCGCACCAGAGTGGTATGGTAATCCTGTTCTGGAGGTCATGTTACTTGACCATGACGAGCCTACGAACTATGAGGAAGCGATGATGAGCCCAGATTCCGCGAAATGGCTTGAGGCCATGAAATCTGAGATGAGATTCATGTATGAGAACAAAGTATGGACTTTGATTGACTTGCCCAATGATCGGCGAGCCATTGAGATTAAATGGATCTTCAAGAGGAAGACGGACGCTGATAGTAGTGTTACTATCTACAAAGCTAGAATTGTCGCAAAAAGGTTTTCGACAAGTTCAAGGTGTTAACCACGATGAGAGTTTCTCACTCGTATCTATGCTTAACTCTGTCCAAATCATGTTAGCAATTGCCGCATTTTATGAAATCTGGCAAATGGATAAACAAAACTGCATTCTTTAATGGATTTATTAAAGAAGAGTTGTATATGATGCAACTAGAAGGTTTTGTCAATCCTAAAGGTACTAACAAAATATGCAAGCTCTAGCAATCCATCTATGGACTGGTGCAAGCATCTCGGAGTTGGAATATACGCTTTGATAAGTTGATCAAAGCATATAGTTTTATACAGAGTTGCGGTGAAGCCTGTATTTACAAGAAAGTGAGTGGGAGCACTACAAAATTTCTGATAAGTATATGTGTATGACATATTGTTGATCAGAAATAATGTAGAATTATTCTGCAAAGCATAAAGGAGTATTTGAAAGGAGTTTTTCAAAGAAAGACCTCGGTGAAGCTGCTTACATATTGAGCATCAAGATCTATAGAGATAGATCAAGACGCTTGATAAGTTTTCAATGAGTACATACCTTGACAAGTTTTTGAAGTAGTTCAAAATGGAACAGTCAAAGAAAGAGTTTTTGCCTGTGTTACAAGGTGTGAAATTGAGTAAGACTCAAAGCCCGACCACGGCAGAAGATAGAGAGAGAATGAAAGTCATTCCCTATGCCTCAGCCATAGGTTCTATAAAGTATGACATGCTGTGTACCAGACCTATTGTATACCCTGCCCTGAGTTTGGCAAGGGAGTACAATAGTGATCTAGGAGTAGATCACTGGACATTGGTCAAAATTATCCTTAGTGGAATAAGGATATGTTTCTCGATTATGGAGGTGACAAAAGGTTCGTCGTAAAGGGTTATGTTGATGCAAGTTTTGACACTAATCCAGATGACTCTAAGTCTCAATCTGGATACATATTGAAAGTAGGAGCAATTTGATAGAGTAGCTCCGTGCAGAGCATTGTTGACATAGAAATTTGCAAAATACGTACGGATCTGAATATGGCAGACCCGTTAACTAAAGTTCTCTCACAAGCAAAACATGATCACACCTTAGTACTCTTTGGGTGTTAATCACATAGCGATGTGAACTAGATTATTGACTCTAGTAAACCCTTTGGGTGTTGGTCACATGTCGATGTGAACTATGGGTGTTAATCACATGGTGATGTGAACTATTGGTATTAAATCACATGGTGATGTGAACTAGATTATTGACTCTAGTGCAAGTAGGAGACTGAAGGAAATATGCTCTAGAGGCAATGATAAAGTTATTATTTATTTCCTTATATCATGATAAATGTTTATTATTCATGCTAGAATTGTATTAACCGGAACATAATACATGTGTGAATACATAGACAAATAGAGTGTCACTAGTATGCCTCTACTTGACTAGCTCGTTGATCAAAGATGGTTATGTTTCCTAACCATAGACATGAGTTGTCATTTGATTAACGGGATCACATCATTAGGAGAATGATGTGATTGACTTGACCCATTCCGTTAGCATAGCACTTGATCGTTTAGTTTGTTGCTATTGCATTCTTCATAACTTATACATGTTCCTATGACTATGAGATTATGCAACTCCCGTTTACCGGAGGAACACTTTGTGTGCTACCAAATGTCACAACATAACTGGGTGATTATAAAGATGCTCTACAGGTGTCTCCGAAAGTACTTGTTGGGTTGGCGTATTTCGAGATTAGGATTTGTCACTCCGACTATCGAAGAGGTATCTCTGGGCCCTCTCGGTAATGCACATCACTTAAGCTTTACAAGCATTGCAACTAATGAGTTAGTTGCGGGATGATGTATTACGGAACGAGTAAAGAGACTTGTCGGTAACGAGATTGAACTAGGTATTGAGATACCGACGATCAAATCTCGGGCAAGTAACATACCGATGACAAAGGGAACAACGTATGTTGTTATGCGGTCTGACCGATAAAGATCTTTGTAGAATATGTGGAAGCCAATATGAGCATCCAGATTCCGCTATTGGTTATTGATCGGAGACGTGTCTCGGTCATGTCTACATTGTTCTCGAACCCATAGGGTCCGCATGCTTAAGGTTTCGATGACAGTTATATTATGAGTTTATGAGTTTTGATGTACCGAAGGAGTTTGGAGTCCCGGATGAGATCGGGGACATGACGAGGAGTCTCGAAATGGTCGAGACGTAAAGATCGATATATTGAACGACTATATTCGGACATCGGAAAGGTTCCGAGTGATTCGGGTATTTTTCGGAGTACCGGAGAGTTACGGGAATTCGCCGGGGAGTATGTGGGCCTTATTGGGCCATACGGGAATAGAGGAGAGAGGCCAAAAGGAAGGAGGCGCCCCCCCTCTGGTCCGAATTGGACAAGGGGTGCAGCCCACTTTTCCTTGTTCCTCTCCCCCTCTTTCCTTCTCTCCTACTCCAACAAGGGAAGGAGGAGTCCTACTCCCGGTGGGAGTAGGACTGCCCCCTTGGCGCGCCCTCCTCCTAGGATGGCCGCCTCCCCCTTGCTCCTTTATATATGGGGGCAGGGGGGCACCCCATAGACACAACAATTGATCATTGATCTCTTAGCCGTGTGCGGTGCCCCCCTCCACCATAATCCTCGATAATATTGTAGCGGTGCTTAGGCGAAGCCCTGCGACGGTAGAACATCAAGATCGTCACCATGCCGTCGTGCTGACGGAACTCTTCCCCGACATTCTGCTGGATCAGAGTCCGGGGATTGTCATCGAGCTGAACGTGTGCTAGGACTCGGAGGTGTCGTAGTTTCGGTGCTTGATCGGTCGGGCCGTGAAGACGTACGACTACATCAACCATGTTGTGCTAACGCTTCCGCTTTCAGTCTACGAGGGTACGTAGACAACACTCTCCTCTCTTGTTGCTATGCATCACCATGATCTTGCGTGTGCATAGGAAATTTTTGAAATTACTACGCTCCCCAACAGTTTTTATTTTGTAATGCAGCTTCTTGGTTTTGCGAGGACATTTTCTTGGAATTTTTTCTAGAATAGTTTTCATTTTGTGTTTTATTTGTAGTTCAGTTGCTTAGTATTTGTGCTAGAATAGATAAGTTGGATGGGGAGGGGGTTAGATAGTTCTCCACAAAGGCTATTCAAGTTGGTCATACTTTTTTTCCGCCTAAAGTAGACAATCCAAGTAGTAATACTAGGGACAGTTGCTTGGTTTTGCTAGGACAATTTTTCCATATTTGTTTTTTAGTAATGCAGTTGTTTGGATTGGGTAGGAAAGTTGCTTGGTTTTGTAGGATAGTTGCTCGGTTTTGATAGAACGATTTTGCATTGTGGTTTGGTAATACATTTGCTTGGTTTTGCTAGAAACAACTTTGCATTGTGTTTTGGTAATACAATTGCTTGGATTTGCTAGGATAATTACTTGGATTTTTTTGCTAGGAATAATTGCTTTGGATCTTGCTAGAACAATTGTGTGGATTTCTGCTAGGGGGCAGTTGCTTAGAGTTTGCAAGAACAATTGTTATATGCAAATGTGTATAGTTGGATACACACAAGATGAGTAGGAGTTGCACAAAGTGTGACATCGAGTTGCTAGGGGGAGATTGGAAGTTGCATAAGAGGCATATCAGACAGTTTTCACACAAATCTATGTAAGTTGATCATATTTTTTGCATGAAATTGCGTGCAAAAAAGTATAAGTTGGATAAACCTATCTATTTTTTGTGATGCCATTTTTTAATCTTTTTGTGATATGATGTTTCACTACTTTTGTGCCTAAAGTAGTAATGCTAGAGTTCTTTCAGGTTTTTTTAACTATCACGCATGTGATGAGCGGGGTTGGAGATGAGTGGGGTCGAGAGGTTGATGAATATAGGAGTTTCTCATAGGTTGAGAATGAGTTGCTCACACGATGAGGAGTTGCTCAAAATGTGAGGACCAGTTGCATAGTTAGGGAAGATGAGACCTAAGTTGTCCATCAAGGGACCTAATTTTCCTACAATCTCGAAATATTTTTGTGGGATGTAAATTGTCTACCATGATTCCAAATTTCGAAACTATGTGGGGATGGATGGTTGCCTTGTGCTTTCCTTTTGTAGGGGAGTCTGCAATACTACTGAGCGTGTGGATGTTGGCTAGCCACGTCATGGGTGTTGACTAGTTACATAAGTGGGGCAGATGAGAAGTTGCGTCTGGGGCGATGAGAAGTTTTATAGGGGGGTAGATCAGACAGTTGCCGACAAACACACACAAGTTGTTCATAATTGTTGCACGAGTTGCCCGCAAAAATCATTGAAATCTCCAGATATAATAATGGAAAAATCCCATGAGTTACTTGTTGAAAGCACTGGAGTTGCACAAAAGCACCCCAAAAGTTGCTAACGATTTTTGTGTGATGCTTGAGTGCATACCGATCTTAAAGTCATTGTCCTTGTTTTGCCTCCATTAACCCCATCAATGGTGAACTTAGACCTTTTCATATGTGGTTGCTTTTTTCTAGATACCAAGTTAGACCGAGAGTACACATGAGCTGTCTTGTGATAAGCAACTTTATACATAATATTTTAGGCAACTAATTTGCAAATTTAGACAACTGGGCATCAATGGAGGTAACTAATTACCAATAGCAGGCAACTGGGTATCAATGGTAGGCCACTTTTCATAGTATTGTGGGCAACTGATCATCCACAGTAGGCAACTGAGCAATCGCGATAGGTAAGTTGGGATAATGTTAGAAAAAATCATTGATACACATAGTGCAATGAAGTTGCTTATGCGTAGCACTAAATGTGCCTCATGTTTTGTGTGATTTTCTCATTTTTATAAAAACCAACCTAATAGGCAGACCTACTAGGCAAAAAAAGAAGTTGCTTTCCTATAACACTAAAGTTGTCTCAATCGTACCCAAAGTTTCCTAAAAAAAGTTCGACGGAACCTATTGATATGAGATCTAGTTTTGAAGAACTCGTCACGAGAAACCCAGCTGTGAAAACGAAACTGGATTTTAACGCTTAAATCAAAAGTTATAGTTTTTAAAACTTTTTGAACCACCTAATAAATGCACATGTGGACAAAATTCTTTTTTTGACGGAATGTGTATAGCACGTCGGTTGCTCCTTCCATATTTGGAAGACCACTTAATCCCACCAACGGGCACTCGGGCGCCCTCTAGCCACGTCCAACAATAAGGTTTGCCTATAGTCACGCCTCCTGTCTGACGCTCGTTAGCGTCAAGGAACCTTCGCTGAAGATAGCTACACAGAGGTCGGCCCATTTGAAGGTCAAGAACTCAAGCGCGTAAAAAATCGTCAAATAATACCCGCGCCACTGATATCCCACTCATCAAGTCTAGTAGCTAACCAATTGAGCAGAAACATTCTACTGATTTGCAAGCAGTACGAGAGGTTAAAGTACAGAACATCTTTTGAAAATTTCTGAACAATTCAAGAAAATCGAGAGCAAAAATTAGAAAATTCCGAACAAAATTTGACAAAGGCAAACACTTTTAAAAACCATGGACAATTTTTGAAAATCAAACAAAATTTTCAAACATGAACAATTATTGAAAAGATGAACAAACAATTCGAAATTCCAAAGATATGAACAATTTTTAAAATATAAATTGAACTTTTTTTTAATATACACTGAACAATTTTTAAATACATACTGAACATTATTGTGATATACACTCAACAAAAATTAAATATACATTGACATTTTTGTAATATACGCTAAATAAATTTTGAATTGTGAACTAAATTTAAAAACCATGATTTGTTTCTAAAATCATGAAAAATATGGAATTTCAAACTTATTTGAAAAAGAAGGATGAAAATAAAAACGTAAAGGATAAATTAAAAAGGAAGGAAAAAGAAGAAATAGAAACAAAAACAAAATGAAAAAAGAATGGAACCATGGAAAGTCAGAAAACCAGGAAAGAGAAAAAATCAGAAGGAAACTGGTTTAGGGACGCTTCTAGAAGGTTCCCAAAACCGGTTTGCCTGGCACTGCTTTAACTCTCCAAGTGGGTCGGCCCGTCGCGGGTAGCTGCTTCCCGCCGCGCCTCAGAGAGGCCGCGTCTCCTGGACGCAAGCATCAAATAGGATCCACAGGCGCTAAGGGCATCTCCAGATGCGTCCCTAAGAAGGCTCTCAAGCATCTTTTTGTCCGCCGACGTCAAAAAATCGGTCCAGTCACGCTTCCAAGAACCCAGTTTTCGCCGGTTCGGGCCGAAATTGGCGCCGGCGGATCCAACCCAAACCCGACGCGCTGGGGTCGCTCGGGGGCGCCGGGCGAATCGTTTTTGGCGCGAAGAGCCGCGGGTCCGCCACGTCAGCGACTCTACCCTCTTCTCGCCCCTTCGTCGTCCTCATCGCCTCGTTTCCCGCGGCGAATCAATGCCAAAGCTGCCGCGCCGGTCAGCCTCCATTGATGCCTCACGAGCGGCGCAGTGAAGGTTGGGCGGCGCGTCCCTCGGCCGCCACGCGTAACGCGCCGGCCAAGCCTACCACGCGGCATCTCCGCCTATAAAAGCCGACTGCAAGCGCGCCGGAGAGACTCACCCCGATCATCCACCGACGACGCGCTCATTTCTTCCCCTTTCCTCCTCTCGCCGTCACTAGTTGAGAAAGTATGGCCGAGCGTTTCCTAAGCGACGGCGAATGGATTCGGGCGCCGTCATCTGCACGAGGACGAGGCTCGCCTCCTTTTCGAGGCCGAGTACCCGGTCCCGTCAGACATGCGGGTGCCCGGGGCTGGGAGGATCAGCATCGGCGGCGTGCCGGTGCCACCACCACCCACCGGGGCGACGCGGCGTGCGGAGATCGCACGCATCCGCGCGTCCCTGCCGCGGGCGGCGAGGGAGGGGCCACGGTACATCCCCGACAGCCCGCTCTGGGAGCCCTACTTCCGCCGCCGTCACGCCGAGTAGCTCGAGGCCACCAACGGCGTCGTGCCCTCCGGCAGGCTCAACTCCGATGGCCGGCGCCGGTGTTGGGGCGTGCCCGGCCGCATGTTGGAGGCCGTCCTCGAATACATCGAGGGCGGCAACACGCCGCGCCTCGAGTACCCCGCTCCCCCGTCCTTCTCACGCCGCCGGGGAAGGGCCTGGACGCCGAGGCGCATGGAGACCGGGGCGTCCTCCTCCTCGTCCGGTGGCTCTCCCTGCCTCCACCTCCGCCCCGTCAAGCCGGAGCCCCAGGACACGCCTGTCAGCGCGCGTACCCGCAGCTCCGGCGGCTCTCCCTGCCTCCACCTCCGCCCCATCAAGTCGGAGCCCCAGGACACGCCTGTCAGCGCGCGTACCTGCAGCTCCGGCGCCCTCGTCGAGCCAAAGGTGGAATCCAGCCTCCCCCCGGAGTACGAGGAGATAGCCCGGCGCGGCTTCTCCGACGAGGACGCAATGCGGTGGTCGCGGGACGACTACGTGCGCGAGGAGATGGTCCGACAGCGCCAGGCCCTGGAGGAGATCGCCGCCCGCAAACGTGGGCGCGAGGACGAGGACGGTGTCATCGTCCTCGATAGCGACGACGACGACGCCCCCGGACCATCCAACCCGCCGCGCCAACCGGGGGAGGGATGCAGCAGGGACGACGGAGGCATAAGCGGGGGCGACGACGACGACGACGACGACGACGGCGGTGACTACACGCGGTTCTACAGCCTCCTCGGCATGTAGAACCGCGTGGGCGGGCGGCGAGGCGGGCGGCGAGGGAGACGGCGGGGATAGCTCGCGGTAGTTTTTTTCTTCTTTTTTTGTAAAACATGTTTAAATTTAAACGAACTCGCCCGTGTTTGCGTTGTGTTTGCGCCGAATTTGAACATTTTAAAAACCCGTGGGGGGCCGCGACTGGGGGGCATTACGCCCCCAGTGCGCGGTTTAGCGCCGGTGCGCCCCCAGAGGGCGATTTTTTGCCCCTCCTTAGGGGGCCAACGGCTGGAGATGCCCTAATAAGTAGTGGTACAACGCAACCCTAAAAAAATTAAGAAGCCAGACCACCAACGCGGGATGAGGGGGGCCCCGCCATCGCCGCCGCTCTGTGCCTGAGCCGGCGAAACCCTTGGTTGTGCGCACAGATTAATGACGACGGGAAGTCACCATCCTCAATGGTGGAGGACTAGCACACCGAAGATAAGTCAGATTGGAACGCCGTTGCCACTTGCGCCGGCTTGTTGAGCGACAACGATCAAGCGTTGCCATCGATGCGAACCTGCAAATCCGAAGTCACCACACTCCTACACAAGCTCCATGCCCCCATGTTGACGCTGAAGCGCGCGTCATCACAACGGCGGGGCTAGGGCATAAAATCCACCTCGAGGTCGGCACCGTCGCCGCACCAGCCTTTATTGGTTAGCCCACTACCAGATCCGCCGATGACCGCCTCATAACAACCCACCAAAATCGAATCCGAAGCAAATTTATTCCACGCTGCCATCGCCATAACCGCCAAGACAAGAACGATGGAAGGACGACAATCACACATTGCCATCAACTCCCAGGCGCCGCCCTGAAGGTCGCTGCCGGTGTCGGAATAGAGTTGAGGCAGATTTATTTGCCCGGATGCCGCTCCTACCACCCCAACGACGCACCATAACAGAAAAACCCTAACCCTACCTACTAGGCCAGAACGGAAGAACGAGATCCCCCTTCCTTCCTACCGCCGGAGCGGCAAGCGGAGGGAGAGGAGCGCAACGCCCCTCGCCGGCGGAGATCGGGGATGGGAGTTAGTCATTGCCTGTCGCAATTGCATGCACCACTTACCCTGATTTTTTAAAGGTGTAATCTATATTAGTTGCATCGATATGTCCTTATTGCAATAGATTTGGTGGCATCCCTTACATGAGTCCACACGACCACATTAGGGAGCGCCAACCGCCAGGCAAACTTTTCCTGGCGAACAATAGGGAATACCTGCAGGGTAAACTTTTGTTGCCATACAATTGTAAAGGAAAAATCCTTTTGTTGCTCTGGTATATGCTCAAGGTATATGGATTAAAAACACGCATGTCCACACATGTTTTAAAATGTTTAGGTGATTAAAAAAAGTTCACATGGTTTTAACATGGTCATGTATTTTTTTTGCATTTTACCTCAAATAATAAAAATAATATTATCACCTTTAAAAAAATTGATGTATCTTTAATAAGTGTTGACATGTTTTAGAAAATACTCCCTCCGTCCGGAAAAACTTGTCCCAAGCTTGTCTCTCAAATGGATGTATCTAGCACCATTAGTGCTAGATACATTCATTTGAGGGACAAATATTTTCGGACGGAGGGAGTATTCATGTATTTTTTAAATAAAATCAGACGTTTACAAAATTACATAATTTAAAAAAAGATTTTACCTTTTATATAATTTTTAAAAATGATAGCAATCTCGAAAGAAGTTCACATAATTTTGATAATTGTTCAGACATTCAAAAAAATTCATTAAACTAATAGCTATTTGCTTTTTTAAGAATATATGTGTAATTTTTAAAACTGTTCACATATTTTAGAAAATGTTGCAAGGCGTTTACATAATTAATATTCATAATATATATATATATATATATGATGTATTTTTGGAAAATAAAATAAATTAGAAAAGAAAAAATGAAATAAAAATAGAAAACAGAAATGGTGAAAACAGAAAAGGAATAAAGAAAAAACATAGGAAACCCAAAAAAAACAAAGGAAAAGCAGCGCTACTAGGCCATGACGCAAGTTTGGAATGACATAGGCGTAGCTTACAGTAAGAACCCCTAAAAAAAATCACAGTAAGAGAGGTATATGATTTGTGGATGCATCACACTCTTGCCGGATGGATCATTGAGAAACAGGTTGGGAGACGAAAAATAGTATACGAAAAGATAGTAAATGTGAGAAAAAGATAACTTTAGAGAATAAAATTTAAGTGTAACTACTATTGATATAATTTTAGTTCAAGTTACCCAGATAGAAAAAAACCTGTGTGAAGAGAACGAACTAGGAAAACTTTTATTGAAAATTACACACATATTGGATAAAACTTGTATTGTTCCATGATGTGTAAGAATGAGTGAAAACTAGAGCAACTCTAGGACATCGGTATGGCTTGTGTGTATGTGTTAGTCTACGTTTTAGTCAGTGTTGAATCCAAAACAGTCGTGTTGGAGATTAGTAATCACCTGGCCTCTTGAACATGAATCATGTGTCACATGTTTTTTTAACCGATGTCTCACATGGTTGGTGCCGCCTCCCACGTCATGCGCACTCGCACATATGGCCACACTCACACACACGTCGTGGCATGTCTATAGACCTTAAGGCTGCGTTTGATTGACATGGATTTGAAGGAGGTTTGGCAGGAATTAAGGGGATTAAATCTTGCACAGGTCTAATTCCTTCCAGATCTCCTTAAACCCACTTGGGACAGGGTGTAATCGAACAAAGCCTAAAGAGTAATCAGTACAGGGCGCTCACCCCCCTGCACACTAGGTCTAATTAGCGGCCGTCCGATCTGGTTTTCTTTCCGTGTTTTCATATGGGATTTTAATAGCCGATAAGTGCCACACGTGTGGCATGTAGTAACACCGCCCGACGGCCCAATAGCCCACCCCTACGTCGCCCTCCTCTGACGACACGGGGGGCGACTCATGTACATCGCCAGGGCCCTCCTTCCTTCGATCCTCCACGCCTCGCCGTCGACGGAGGCGCCGCCGGCGAAGCCCGGGCGGATCCAATGATGGCAGCGGCGGGGCGATTCCCCTGGGCAACCTCCACTTCCGTTATCTTGTCCTCGATGGCGTGTGGCGGCGGCTCGGCAGCGCACTCCCGATCTGTATGGGTCGGCAGCGGGGTGGGGCGGAGGTCTTCGGCGGGCGTCTGGCAAGGGTCGACGACGACGAGGATGCTCCGGAGCATGGCGGGGATGGAGCGTTGACGCCCGGGGCTGGTGGTCCAGATCTGGGCACCACCAGCCGTCGGATTGCCTTCGTGGCCATCCTCGTCTCGGTGGTGCAGCACTTGCCCCTTGCGGCGGGTGTGGCGGTGGTGGATGGTGCCTCCGGCGGTGTTTTGGTGGTGGTGTCGATCCGAGTGAGGTCTGCACCATCTCCTAGCGCCGATCTCACGCGGCTCGGATGGGCTTGGGCGGATCGATGCCTCTGTGACGTGGCTGCAGGCTGGCGCGGTGGTGCCTGGCGGTGCCGACTGCTAGGTACTGTGGTGGTGCCAGCCCGGCCTGGCGGCGATAGGCTGGATCGGGGCGGCATGGGGGCCTGCTGCCGTGATGATTAAGGTGGCGGTCCTCGTACTCTTCTCGCATCACGGCAACAGACTGCATGATTGGTCCTCTTCGATTTGGCCATCGACGTGTTTCGGGACGGCTGCCGGAGATCTTGCTCATATCTGGATTGGTTAGATTCCGGTCGTGCACGCCCATATCAACCTACGAGGTTCTGGGGTGTGGTACGAAGCTCTATTGGTTGATGACACCTTGGGACATGTCGGCTACTTGATTTCCATGGTGAAGACTGTGGTGGAGAAGGTCATGGTGGCCAAGATCGGAGGATTAGTTAGACGGCAAATCCTTGGAGGCGATGGAGTCAGCCAGGTGTCAGATAACTCTTAGGAGCAGTAAATGATAAGTGGAGGCGGCAACACTGGCAGATGCCATTTTTGGTGGTACTCCTCGAGTGCCGAGTCATGACTTCCAGGGTGAAAATCTAAGGTCTGAATTTCATTGGTTGTGTCTGGCGATTGCCTTGCTGAAGGAAATGTTTTGAGAGCGCGGACTTTCTCCAGGGTGAAAATCTAAGATCTTCGATCGGGCAACGATGGTGCTTGTGCACTATTCCCTTGAAGGCGCCGGAGACCTTTTATGTTTGCCGGGTGTTGTATTAGGCGGTGGTAGGTGTGCTGTTGTTGAGAGGAGTCGATTGCTGTGGCAGGATCTTTCTTTTTTTCTTTCTTTTCATTTTCTCCTTTGGCTGTGTGCATCCTAGATGTCTTTGTGACATCTTGTAGGTGCAAAGACTGAGTGTAATTGGTATCTTTGCAATATTAATATATTTCTCTTTTAAAAAAAATGTAGTAACACCGCCCACATGTTTTTTTACAGTAAAGTTGCCATCGAAAAAAACAAATCTAAAAAAACACTGAAACTTGCCATCCAAACAGAAAGTTGCCATGCTTCACAATTAAAATTGTCATAAAAAATGTATGAGTGGAATTGCTTCGTGCCACACATGCGGCCGTTATCATTTGGGATATTTTATCTTTCCTTCTTCCTTATTTATTTTTATTTCTCTTTAAAATTGTATAAAAAAATTACACTCCTTTTCAAAATGATGAACTTTTCTTTCCAGTTTTTGTGAACCTTTTTCAAATCGATTAACCTTTTTCCCATAATCAATGAATTTCTTTAAAATTTGATAATTTTTTTCAAATTAAACAAACTTTTTTCAATTTGATGAACCTTTTTCAAATTTGATGATTTTTTCTCATTTTTTGTGAACTTTTTCCCACTATTGATGAACTATTTTCAAATTCGACGAACTTTCTTTCGGTTCCATGAACTTTTTTTCAAATGAATGACTTTTTCCAAATTGATGAATTGTTTTGAATTCTGTGAACTTTTTTTTAAAATACAATGATTTTTTTCTTTTCAAATTCGTGATTTTTTTAAGTTCCTGAACTTTTTTAAAAATCCATGAATATTTTTTATTCTTTGCTATTTTTCCCATACGTTTTTTTTTCCAAAAGTCGCCAAGTAGT